>NC_056734.1:684252592-684405092 GCF_019279795.1 Protopterus annectens | reverse complement strand
GACTCACTGTATTGCATTTTCAAACATAACAGTGTACTTGCACACTATTACATGGAGCAAAGGTATCGCCAACCCTGGAGCTATTTCTCTACTTGGTTATGTGCTGTTTACTGCATAATTTTGTAGGACCCTGTAGGATATGTGGAAAGACAGAAAATTAGAAATGAAAAGACCCAGACAAGTGTCTTATTCTTTTGGCATATTTATTCAAACCAGACTACCACAAACCTTTTCATAGGGTCATCATCCAGCCCCCAAGCCCTCTATGATAAGTAGAACAGTTTAATGCAGTGTCAAATAACCCATTTAAGAGATGTTTTATGCCATCACTTGATATGCCTCTTCATGTCATGAGGACTTAAGCTGACCGTTGTAGTCACTAGTTTAACTACTGGCTGGGTCTCCCGAGGTACATAAGGTCTCAAAATCAGTGAGAGACTAAGGAAACCATTTATTCTAGGCAGCAGTTTGGGGTAGTAATAAATCACATTTTTGTGACCATGGCAAAAATGTGATTTGTAAGGAAAAAGGGCTATACTGGCAATCTGCTTCCATATCTTGGCATGAAAGCACTGCAAATGAATAGTGATAAAACAAATTGTGATAAAACTGTAGAAGGTGAGATATTGGAGTCTGAAGTCACTAGAGTCACTTGGTGCAGAGAAGAATAATCCTCAGTGTATCTGGTGTACAATTGTGTCTGGAATTCATAAACTCCAATGCCCTGGATCAACTTATCCCCACCCCCACCAGGGGCAACAATATCCTAGACCTAGTTATTACCAACATGAGTGACCGGTGTTCCACAACTGAAGTAAACTCATCGTTGGTCCGATCCGACCATAAGCTAATCACCCTTGATATCCACATCCTGCCCTCAACCCCCATTAAGGAAACCACAGTAAAAGATTTCTCCAAAGCCAACTTCATGCTTAAGACAGAAGTGGTGAACTTCATGACACCCATGCAGATGGACAATACAGTTACGACTGCTGAATCCTACACAAAAGCACTCTAAGCACTTGCGAGTGCTTGGATCGTGCTATCCCAAACAGAACCAAGATGCTATCCTCCAAAAAAAGGAAGCCAATCTGGTGGTCCCCTGCCATAAACTGTACAACAGAAGGAAGAAACTGTTGCAAGAGAGTAAAATCCTATGAGTGGAGGAGCTCCCTGGTCAGCCTCGGTAAGAAGCTGAGACCCCTTATAAGATCCTCCAAAGCTAGCTACTAAAACTAAATCACCACAAATTCTAAGGACAACCACAAAGCATTCTATAGTTATGTCAGGAATCTCGATGGCAACACCCAGATCTGCTGAGTTACTGCACAACAGCACGAAAATTACAGAACCAACTGATATTCTAACATCATGGCAGATAGGTTCAGTGCTAACTTTACCCCCCCACCCCGCAAAGGGCCCATATCTATACAGGAAGAATGCAGAGTCCCTGTAATCACAACTACGCAGGTCAAAGCTGCACTCTAAAGCCAAAAACACAGCATCCATGGGACCAGACCACATCCTAGGCTGCATTTTACACTAACTTCAGAAAGAACTGGCTCCCTACTTAAGCACCATGTTCAAGAATAGCCTTGCATCAAGCATTGTACCTACTGAATGGCACACAGCAACAGTTATCCCACTCCACAAAGGGGGAGCCACTACTGATCCCGGGAACTATCGACCTATTGGCCTGATGAGCCTGGTCTGCAAGGCCATGGAATGTATCATCATGGAACTCTTAAACAAAGACATTGGTAACCTCCAAAGTCTGGATCCCACCCAGTTCGGGTTTGTGAAAGGCAGGTCATGCCTCCTGAACCTGACCAATTTCTTTTAGGTAGTCACTAAAGCCGTAGATGAGGGTAGGGTGGTTCACATAGCCTATCTTGACCTCGCCAAGGTTTTCGACACCATCCCCCGTTCTGGAATTATGCCTAAACTCACTAAACTAGGTATAAATCACTACATCACAAGATGGGCTGCCAACTGGCTCACTGACAGAACCCACACTGTAAAAGTTGCATACTCCAAGTCTGACCTCAAAGCAGTAACAAGTGGAGTACCACAGGGTTACATCCTGGGACCTCTCCTGTTTGGTATCTACTTCTCTGAAGTACAGGCTAACGTAGAAGGCCTCTGGCTAATTAAGTTTGCAGATGCCTGCAAACTAGGAGCCATAGTAAAGTCCCCAAATGATGTGGACATCCTACAGATGGGCCTCAGACAGATGCCTGGTGTCGGAGCCATGGCCTCACGCTCCATGCCAAAAAGTGCAGTGTCAATCTCCTTTGGTAAAAACTCTGTACCCATGAACTACCACATAGGCAGCAATCTACTTGACACCGAATCTGTGAGACCTTGAGACCCAGGTGGACAGTAGTCTCTCCTTTGATAGTCACATCACCACAGTAGTCAGGAAATCCTTCTACGTGGCACACATCATAAAAGGGGTCTCATCCAGGAAAAGAGGTCATTGTTCCCATCTACTCGACACACTCTAGACCCATTATAGAGTACAACACCCCTTTTGGAATGTACCTCACAGCATATCTGCAGCAGCTGGAAAGGCCAAAGACATACCTCACGAAGAGGATTACTGGCCTCAAACAAATGCCCTACACTGACTGTCTCAAACTCAAGCTTTTACTCAGTAGCATATCTCCTACTCCGAGGTGATCTCTGCCTGACATATAAAGCTATGTCAAACCCAGAGCTGTTGGACATGCGACACCTTAAGAAATCCCAATCCCTCCAAGCTACACACTCTAGGGACCTAAACCTTGTCACCTCAATAAACAGGACATGCTGGAGGGAATAGATTCCTGTCCCAGAGAGTTCCCATACTCTGGAACAGGCTACCCATCTATGTCGAGCAAAGTTCTTCATTAGCACTCCAAGAAAAATCTTTGAGTGGATGGGAAATGGGAAGTACCCCCCAGGGATCACTTCTGTGTCTCTGCTCGACAGTGGCACTGGAAAATAACTTTCTTGGGTGGTGTAATCCAGGGAACCTTGTTGGCTAGGCTTACATAGGCCCTTGGGCCGATAGCCTAGTACCTACCTATGGATAGGAAGAGCAAAGCCTAATCCCCTGACCAATCTGAGCAGGAAGCTGAGGGTTAATACTAGACTACGTTTTGAAGAAAAAATAGCTTCTCAGACGAGGAAAACCCAGTCTTTCTACAGCTATGTTCGTAACCTCAGGAATTGCACAACTATGCACAAACCCCCTTCTAAAAGGCATCTCCCACACCGAACCGGAGACAATTGTAAGCCTTTTGGATGACTTATTCAGTTCAACCCCCACCTCCAATTGTTATTGTGGAACAACTTAATGCACTTTCCAAGGCCAAAAACGCTGCATTGATGGACCCTGGAACTTGGGTCCAGCATTTGCAGGTTACCGGTCACAGTTTGGCTTTAAAGGAAGGTCGCACCCATTAATCATTTCAATTTTGAGAGTATCACCGCATTATTGGATGAAGGTAAGACCTGCACATAGCTTCTCAACCTGGCTAAGGCTTTAGATGCATTACCGAAGTATTTACAGACAAGCTCACTAATTTGGGTATAAAACTTTCACCTGGTGGGGATAGCAAACTGGCTCACTGTTGAGCCCCAGGAATCCAAAATAGGTGAGTCACTACAGGAGTCCCAGCAGGGCTTAGTACTGCATCTGCTCCTTTTTGGCATCTGTTTCTCTGAAATGGAAGCAAATCAGTGAAGGTTTATGGCTGACTAAGTTTGCAGATTGCAAGCTGGTGTTCATCTTCGATTCTTCTGCAGATGCTAGCTATCTTCAAGAAGGTCCATCTCTGACAATGGCGCCAAAGCTGTGGTCTTCAACTTGGTGCCAAGTGCATAATTGTGCCCTTCAGGAAGTCAACCATCCCAGCTAATTACCATGTTCATAATATGCCCCTAAAAGTTGAACCGGTGGTCAGGAATTTGGGTATGCATATAGACAGCCTTACCTTTGACCACTACATGGCCACAGTGGTGAGTAAATCCTTTTGTGCTGCTCTTCAGCTTGTAAGGGCATTGCATCTGGTTCCAAAGAGATTATCCCACTGTACTGCACTCTTATCAGACCAGTTCTAGATTATAATGTTCCCTTGGGTATGTACCTGACTAGACATATACAGCAAATGGTGACATTAGAGGTTCCTTACAAAAAGAATAAAAGATGTAACAAATCTGTCTTGCGCAGAGTGCCCTAAAGACCTTTCCTTCTATGCAGTGTCCTATAAATTGCAGAGGTGTGATCTATGCCTTGCTTATAAGGCATCTAAAAACCCCACACTTGTATCAGAAATAAAAGGTCTAGGGACCTGAATTTTGTCTGACTTGAACAGAGCATGTTGGAGAGGGATGTGTCTCAGAGGTCTCCTCATGGGGGAACTGACTTCCCGTACATGTGAGTTTTGTCCATTACCCAGTTTTAAGTGCAACCTAGACCAGTAAGATGGGGAATAGGACATTAACACACAGTCTGGCACCTGTGTTCCTTATGGGTGGATAGTTTATAAATGGCTGGTCCTCCATGTCCTATTTTGATATAGGACATAATGTTTGGGGAAACTTGGTTATGTTTAGTAGGGCACACACCTGGTTTGTTAGATTTTGAGACTGTTGCTAGGTAAGTTGGGGCCATAGAGTGGAAGTCTGGTATCATACTGAAGCAAAGACTTCCCGAGTCTCTCTCCAAAAGATCTGTAATATGAAACTCATTTCATCTTTCAGTTTGGTGTGTGATTTCCAGAAACTGGGTTGGTTTTCCAAAGTTCCCCAGGTTTACCTGAATACTGGTTTACCCTTTTTCCACGAGTTTCTTAAAGCTTTAGTTATCAGCTTTGTAGGATGTATTACTGTCCATAACTTTCATGATGGACAGCTGCCCTTGAAAAGGCAAATAAGATGTGTAAAGATCCATGCACTTTTCCCAAACCTAACCCAGCTGCTGTATATAGTTCCTACTGCTCAACAGTTACTTAATTCTGCAGCGCTGATCACTTGACCCCCAAATTATTGAGTTTGTATTATAAGATCGTTTGAAAACATCTAACATATGGTCGCCACCATGTGGTCAATGTCGTTTTTTTTTAATGAGGTTGGCACTTAAAGACAGAGAAAAGGTACCCCAACTGGTTTAAGCAGGGGGGCAAGCCCCTCTGTACTCCACTTGGGGGGGGGGGCTGCACCCCCACACCCCCTGCTACTTAAATATACCAACTCAGACCGCACTACATTGCAGTAAATGGAAATCTCTCCTTAGAGATTTCCTTTTACACGCTTGAGATTTTGAGCGTTCGATATTCTCGTGTCGACCAATGTCTGACAATCTCTGCTTTTAGAGAATATAATATAGACCCTAATTATCGGGCTCTTAATTGTGTTTTAATTGTGAAGGTATAAATGTTTTGTCTACAGTTTTTTCTTGGAGAAATGCGGTTTATAGGAAGTCCACCATCTCCAACAGTAACTCTCTTTAGGTGTCTTCTCTCCAAATATGGTTCGTGTCGTGTAGGTACCAAAAACCTGCTTGTAATTGGTCTTCACCAGCATGACCTAGATACAGTGAAATTCTTCACCAGCATGACCTAGATACAGTGAAATCTGGAGTTAACCCTGTCCGTTACAGATGGGCTATTAATCCTGCTAATGTCAGGAACACAGCAGCTGATATAAAAAGACAAAGCTGTGGAACTGTTTTCCATTGTTTTTTATTGCAAAGAGGAGTACTTCACAATCTTCATATTAAACTAAAACAATTAGATTAGTTGGGGATTTAACGGTAATTGTCAGTTATTCTGACAAATGTGTGTGTATATAAACAGCAACACATTGAAATGCCAAGCTTTAAATGTTTTTTAATAAAATCCAGTTCTTCAAGCATAAACTATTAAATGCTCAACTTTTAAATGCTCAACTTTTATCCTTTTTTCTCAGTATTTATAGTCCCTGCTATGAATATATAAAAATACAGCATTAAAAATATTTTAAATTGTTTCTCTCCACTAGAACCAGTACCTTACTGTAATGTGGGGGTTTCACTTTCGAAAAAACTTATCCTGCCCAGGAAAAGCTTGCTGCAGTCTACAATTCACTGTCAAGGCCAATGATTACAGGTAGTTTTATTGAGCCAGATGCCTCCCCAAACTGACATCACCATGACTGTCTTAAAAACCTATCCATGTTGTGATGTCACAGCGTCCTGGTCCTTCCCCCTACCTATGCAGAAAGGAAAGCCTAGAACAAGGGAGTTGTACACAAGTCAAGTCTCCTGCTGTGAGCTGTCAATCACAGCAGATAACAGCTCAAATTGCCTTTAACACTTACACAGCCTAGGGAAGTTGGGTATGAAGGGAGGTTGGAGAAAAGTCAAAGTAGTATAATTCAGGCTTCACAAGACTGCAGTTCAGCTGTTCTAAACAGAAGCAGCAGTAAAAAGCACTTTGAAAAGTCTGTTCTGTTGCATTTGGACTTTCTGTTTTAAGTAGTCCTTAGTTAAAACATTTCATGCTGTTCAAGTGAAAAACAGTGTATGCATGTAGGTCTTTACATCATGCAGGCCCCTTTCATGTGTTTTAACAGGCAAGCACTGCGTTGTGGGATACCTAGAGGCAGACTAAACAGTCAGGATCACTTTAAGATGCTAGCCCCATGTGGTCAGACTTGGAAATTGCATATAAAAATTTTTAAAAATAAGTAAATAGTCCCGGAATGGTGGTAAAATGTAGTTGACACCAAACCATGATGAAAAATGTGTTTTGAGTTTGTGGGTATGGTTCTCCTTTAAGATGACTGAAAACATAGTATCAAAGATTTCTGAGATACTCTACACATTTACCAGTTTCAAGACCCCCCCCCCCCACCCAAAGAAAAGGCGAGAAGTGGCAACCTTAACTATGTGGACTGATACTTTTCGTTAAAAGGTCTTTTGTGGTTTTTGGTGACATCCTTCCTGCGGGGGGTGCATATCTGGTTCACACAGATCCATGCTAAGAGATTTCTCCTTGCATCGTTAGTGCATGAACATTTTGTAGTCCACAAACGAAATGCGACTACTGATGGCATCCATAATATACAGCCAAATTTACCTTTATGTACATTTTACTAGGTGCTTTTGCATTAAAAAAAACTTAAAAGGAAATCTTAAGTACTATGCACACCTATACAAATGTGTTGTGTAGACGCACATACAGTTGCACAATTTCCATTTTAATTTTTTTGTTGAAAGGACGTGCGTATTTATTTTTTTTATATATATATATATATATATATATATATATATATATATCTATATATATATAATTGGTGTATACATTTGAATGCATCTACACATGTACTTGCACACACTGTACACAAATGCATTTTCATTGTGTAATATGGGTGCTTGCAGTTGGTTATAAGTAGAGATGAGCATTATTTAATGTAAGCATTCTAGTAAAGGTTGCTTAATGTTTTTACTTATCACTGTTGCACATGCAAATCTTGGTCAATGTCCAAGTATTTTTACTTTTTTTTTACTTTTGTAGGATCATGGGAAGTTACTAGGCTGTTGGCCTTGAGGCCCTTATAAGCCTAGCTAGGAGTTTAGCCCATGTTTAGACAAGTTGGCATCCAAAGCCCCTGTCCAGCAGGGACACTGGTGCAATCCCAGGGGTGTATTTTCGGTTTGCCATCCAGTTTTCCAGGCTGCGCTTGAAAAGGGATAATGAGGTACTCAGCTTGATGTGGAGAGGGAGTCTATTCCACAGATGGGGAATCTCCAACACATCTGTCCCGCCAACAAGTCCTATTGATGTCCCAGAACAGGTTGAGGTTGCGCTTATGGGTTACTGTTGTGGAGCTGAACTTGTGGATATGCAGCAGTCTCCTTAAGGTGAAGGTGGAGTCTGAAATTGCTTTGCTTTGTATGTCAGACGGAGGTCACTTCTGAAGAGTTTGTATGAAACTGAGTAGAGGGACAGGGCTTTTAGCCTGTCTGTAGGGTAGATGTTAGGCCCTGGATCCTTCAGGTGAGGAACCTCTGGTGTCTGGCTGCTGCATGTGCTTTGCAAGGTACATTGCCAAAGGGGGCATTGTACTTTAACTGGCCTTGTAAGGAAAAAATACAGGGTTATGACCACCCTTGTATATTGTCAAGTGCATTTAATACTTAACTTTGCCAATGTAGCCCAAATTGTTTCTGAAAAGGTCCTGGGACTAGTTCACTTTCCTGAAGTATAAATATGGAATAGAAAAAAGGGGTGAAACATGACTGAAATTAAGGAACTAGTAAAGCACATTTTAATTCTGCATCATTCATGAGAGCGAGAAATTTCCCACTGGAGGCATTGGGAAGTAGCGGACTGAGTCTTACTTGTCACTTGTAAATGTATAGCAGGGATAACCTACTGCAGTGAGTTTTTTACACCACAGCATGAGTGTGGGGTAAGGTCTGTCAGTTCTACAAAAATCCTGTTAGCAGGCTTTTGTATTTAGTTTCTTTTTCATGGAAGTGGCGAACTGCTATTTATAGTATAGAACGAGCTCCAACAGACACAAATGAGGCTCAGTCAGGGAAATGCAAACCTAGCTCTGTTACAGAATGTTTAGATGACTATGCTTCAGTCTTGCCATGCTGTCTCGATGGCATGAGAAAAGAACACTTGCGTCTAGCATGAGTAATGGAACTTGAAATGTGTTCTGGGAAGAAGGAAAGAAAGCAAGAAAACAGGATCACGTTACCAAGGCAGATCCCATCTGCCATTTTGTTGTAAAAGAAGCACTTGACTGTTTTTTTTGTTTTTTTTTTTAGTTATTAAAATATAACGCTGAAAACAAAGATGCAATGAAAAATGTTTGGGTTCTAAGGTGGAGTTTACCTTTTAATTTGATTCATTTTTATTGTAAAAAATCACTACTAATGGTTTGCAGTGTGTAACTCTGATCTAGGCCTATGGCCAGCGATGTGGTTTGCCTGGCTACGTTCTCTGAACTCCTCTGATGTGGAAAAATTATTTTTTAAATTCTAATTTGGATAAAGATGTAATTTTTGGTTCCACTGTGGCAGAGGAAGTGTGAAAAGGGTAAGTTGTTACAGGGAAGTGTAAGTATTCAGCCCTTTTTCTGAATGTTTTTTTTGGATTCTCTAATCTGCCATCTTATTCTGGCAAAACAAAGTTGTCTCCACAAAATTCAGGTAACTGATGTTCAACCAGAAATGTCGAGGGTGGGGGGTCCAGCAAGTTTCATGACCCCCCCCCCCAACACACACACGCAACTAAGGAGGGTGCATGTCAGAATGATGGGGTGACCTTATTCCCCCTCCCACCCTTTCTGCATTCCAGAAAGTCTGACCTCTCCACTTCAACAGTT
This sequence comes from Protopterus annectens, assembly GCF_019279795.1. Taxonomy (NCBI): domain Eukaryota; kingdom Metazoa; phylum Chordata; order Ceratodontiformes; family Protopteridae; genus Protopterus; species Protopterus annectens. The sequence continues at coordinate 684,395,723 of NC_056734.1, read as the reverse complement.
TCAGACCAAACTGGTTCTGAAGATTATTCAAAGTTAGAGGACTGTGGTACGAAATTTCCCCCTGTTCCAGGAGGTAATCCCTCATCCACCAGACTGTTATTTCCACATGTCCTTTATATGCTGTCCCAGGGTGGATAGAATGAGTTCCTTTTCCCAGATGGAAATCCTCCCCCCCTCCAATGGGTGTGTTTGGTACCAAAGAAAGATGCTTTGAGACCAGTTCTGCATCTTTCCTAAATTGTGTTGTGCTGGTGTGCAATTTCAAAATGAAATCTCTTCGCAACCTGTTGGCTTTTTTTAAGTTTCTTGGTAGGTAACACCAGCTTTAGAAGGTGCTTAACACCACATCCCTATTCATCCAGACTTCTGGTGTTTAAGGTTGTGTCTAAATCACATTATCAGTTCTCTGCCTTACCCTTTGGACTATTCACTCCACATGAGTGCTCCAGTGTCTAGCTGTAGATTTAGCTCATTACAAGCTACAGAGTATTCACGTTTTTCTTTAATCTGCAGATTTAATTTACAAAGTGTCTGGAATCTCTTTGAAAATTTACACAAGCTGGGATCAGGATAGTATGTCTGTTTTGCCGACTCCATACAGGATTGTGTTTTTTTTTTTTTTGTTTTTTTTCTTCAGTATCAGCTAGATACCTTGGCTCAAAGATTTCTGTCACAGGCAAAATTAGATATACATTTAGATCTGATTCTAAGGTTTTCTGCTTGGACTTTGATCACTGCAAGGAAATACTTCCAGGATTTTGTCTTATGATATCTGATTCTTGTGGTACCCCTGTCAAGACTCCACATGAAAAAGATATAAAATGGTATTTGAAGTCTTTGGTCCCAGCACCAAAGTTAGTCTTTTCAAATCCCAATGTCTGTCAGAAATCACTTGGGTGGCAACAGCAAGTATCCATAAATCTGGGTGTCCCTTTTCCCTCCCTGTTCCGAAGCAGTTGGTCACCACTGACATTAGGACTTTATCCCTCCTGAAACTGCTTCCCAAGTAAAGGTGCGAGAGATGAGTGATTTAATGCAGGCACATAAATATGTAAGATACTTGCCTTTATCGAGGCATTCAGCTCTGAATCTTCTTTTGCTTCCTGGGACCTGTTCAAGTTGGACAATGCCACAGTTAAGTGGTACATCAAATAAGGGAGAACCAGGTCCTACCCCTTTAGCAGACTAGCCATGTTGGCTTGAGATGTAGCTTCACAGCACTGTCTCACTCTGCATATCTCTTGCATTCCATCAGAGCAAAGTTGTGGCAGACAAGGGCAGATTCTCACAAATGGGAACCTGGATCAGGATGTTTTCCAATATCAGAGTTCTCGCAGCTTATTTGCCTCCTTTCTGAACAAGACTGTCTACAGGAAGGCCTGTAAGGACTGATACCTTTTCTCGTTTAATAAGAATGTTCCCATTTGGTTTTCCACCATTTCCAATGGTATCCAGGATACTTTTGGAGATTCTGAAGGAATTTCCTGAGATTGTGGTGATGGCTTTCTGGCCTGGGTAACTTGTTTCTCCCTCTTGGTTAATGACCAGGGGCAACTGCCACAAGGTTCCTTAAGACTGGATCTACTCGCAAAAGAGCAGGGGTGTTTGCACCCAGGCCCAAATCAACTTTGACTGTGAGGGTATTAATTCCCTTTAGATAACTGTTTACTGAGGATGTGCAGTAATGGAGGCCACAAAGCACGTTACCTGATAACATGTATGTTTAATAAATTTTACATTTTTTTCTAGTTTATGCTAGCAACGTTATCTGCTTCCATTTAGGAGAACTTCTCTGGTTTTAGGATATTTTTGTGCTTTACTTTTCTATGGCCGTTCGTGTTCTTAAAGTTTAAATTTATTGGCCATTTCAGCATGTTTGCTATTGAGCGTTCCCTTTCAGTGCATTGTCATTTCAAAAAATTTCATAAGGATTTTTCATAAAAAAATAAAACTCCAAGAAAACAAGTGGGCCCCTTCATGGTATCTTGGCTTAACTTGCTCCATTTGAACTAGCTAACTTGGATGAGCTTTAAGTTGACATGGAAAACCATTACAAAGGTCAGAGCAACCAATGTAAGGCTTTCTGAGTTGCAAGCTCTTGTAAGTCTGCCTTTGTTTTTCACAGACAGGGTTTCTTTGAGAAATAATTTTTATGCTTATAGTGGTACCCAAATCCAAAATCTTAATCTCCTTGTTTTCTTTCCCGAATCGAAAAATGAAGGGAGTGGATACTCTGCCTTGGATGTCCACACAACATTCTGGTACCATCTTGACAGAGCTGAATCTTTCTCATCTTGGGACTACATTTTTTATGAAGTTGAGAAGGGGTAGCCTGTGTCGCTGTTTCCAAATGGCTGTTTAAGGCTATTACCATTAGTTTTGTGGAGAGTATAACTATTACAGTTGGTTAAGGCAAGCTTTACCAGAGCCTTTGCTTTGTTTATAGCCTTACGGGAAAGGTTAGGTCCTAGAAGTATTTTAGAAGGTGCAATGTGGTCCTCTTACATATTTTTACAAAGCACAAAGTTTTCTTTTTCTAGGTTTAGATCAGGCTTGGTTTCTCCATGGACTCTGGGAGTTTAATGGTCTATCTGCAACCTGTAGTAAGCTAGGGTAAACCTAGCCATATAGATGAGGTACTACAGCAGTGATCAAAATGATTACCATAGTGCAGCAGCTGCTCCCTTCTCCCATCCCTGTTATGTTTTTTTGGTGTGTTAAGGGTTGTGGACTTAATTCTTTGTTCTTAATATTCTTCTTCCAGGTCTCTAGCTCTCTGCTAACATGAAAGCTTTGAAGGGAAGGGCTTGGTACCCAAACCTGTCGGGGAAGGGCTTGCTACCCAAACCTGTCTTTTAGTCAGCTTTGCTCAAGTTGGCTGGGTGCTTGGAAGGTGCCCTGAAGATTTGGAAGCTGGACTGCTGGTCTGATGCGAGTCTTCATTCATCCGTCCATCCGTCCATCCATCCATATTTGACTGCTGCTTTTATTAGACTCTTATCCAAGTTTAACTTCTCTATCTACCCAAAATGCCACAGTCAGTCTTCTGTACCCCAGATCTTTTTGCGAGCATATTGCTACAGACAGTGATCCTACTCTGAGCTTTTTTGGGTGTTACATTACTGTAAGTACAGTCTCCAGATCTTTTAAAATACTTTTTTTTTTCTCCACCCACAGCGACAGATGGCCCCATCAAGCATCCAGAGTGTCCCCCTCCAGGACTTCCCGTCTTTGGATTCCTTTCCAGATTCTGGGAACCTCTTACGTGGGATAAAGTACATGTGTAAGAGGAGGCACACTCCCTCAGGAGTTTATTGAAGACACTGAGTTTGAAGGGTGGGGTGCCCCAGATCTCCACTGGCTGAGATCTCCTTTGGAGAAGTTTTAAATTCTCATGCAAAAGGGTGGATGGTCCTCTGATGCCCCCTCCCTGGAGGAGTTTTTGGAAGCATTGGGATTTGGCCCATGGGTATCTTGGGTGACTCCCTGTCAGACAAGCTTGTAGAATCTAGCCTTTTGTGTGTAAAGAACCAGGTACTGTAAAAACTCATTCCCTGTTGCTTTGATAATTTCTTGCCTCTACTAATGCTCCACACCTGGAGCAAGAATACCTGTTGATAGGATGTTTGTGGCTGCTATGAGCTGGCAGAGCAGAGATCCTCTGTCCATCCTGTTAATCAGTCCTTGTTGGACAGATTCAGGAAGTGTGGTTTTGGTTAGGTGAACTTTGCCTTAGTCTCCGAATTGTTTGGTACATTTCACTAGACTATATATAGCAGGATTTGGCCAAATAACTTTAAAAGTACCTCTCGAGTCCATGTCTATGTAAAACTGCAAGAAGTCATCATCCTCATGGATGCATTAAAGATGGATAATTGTAGCATGGGAAATTATCCATCTCTAATGCATCCATGCAGAGGGTACCTCATGGGCAGTGGGTTCAGGTATAGGTATTAAATGCGCTTGTGACTTTGTGGAGCATTTCAAGCCTTTTTTCATTAATGCTGCCCTTTGGAATGTCTGGCCATATGGTTGAGGAAATTCTATGAACAGGATGGTAAGACCCCCATCTGCCATATAGATGTGCTTTTCTACCCCTCAGTGAAGTGAGCCTTTTCTAGGTATTGGGAGGCAAGAAAATGTGGTTCTGCAAGTCCCAGGGTCCTCTGCAGAATTCACACAGGGATATGTCCCCCAGAGGCAGAGGGAGGAGTTCAAATGGAAGATGCCATCTTCATGGAAGGGGTTGTCTGCAGAACCAGGGTTTCTGAGAGTACTTAAGGAGGCCTAAAAGTTTATCCATAAAGGTTGCCGGATTTGCCACCTCTGGGGGCAGTTGGGGTTGCCCTTGTCTATCCAGATGCTTGGGCATCAATAAAAGATTCTTGGGTGGTATGACCATAGTTAGAGGTCATTTCATACCATTTTTCCAGATTCCCCCGACCAAAAGAAAAGGCTTCCTGATATTCCACCCAGTCAGAGGGAGGTAGCAGTTCAAGAAATTCAAAAGCTGTTGGACAAGAGTCATCCAGGAGATCCCACCAGACCAGAAACTAGTTGGGATTTGCTCAAGGTTCTTTTCGGTGCCAAAGAAAACGCGAGATCCAAGACAAATTCTAGATATAAGCAAAGTAGATCAAATTGTGAAGAAGTCAAAAGTTCTGATTAGTCACGGTTCAGTCCATTCTGCTGTTCCTTTGCCTTTTGGGGTGTCTTCCATCTGTCGTCTTGATGCATACCATCACATTAAGATTAACAGATGGTCCTGAAGATTTCTATACTTTCAGCTAGGAGCCATTCACCATCTGTTCGGAGCTCTGCCCTTGGTTCCCACTGAAACCCCCCATGGTGTGCTTACTTAAATGTATTATGGGTGGTATAGGCTCACTTGGAGACCGCTGTGATTGTTTCCATACCTAGATTGGCTCCTCACTGCCCTAACCAAACATCTGGAGGAATTGAGGGATTACTTAGTCCAGTTATGTCAGTCTCTAGGCATCTGTCAACATCTGCAAGGCTCATCTCCAACCTGTTCAGAGCCTGGAGTTCAAAGCTGTTCATTTGAACGCCAGTCTCTTCCATCACGTGGACTGTAAGGTGCCAGGTGGAGCCACACATACGTGAAGCCCCTAGGGTCAATGGCAGCTGCTATAACCTTACTTCTTATAGCCTGGTTTTAGATGTCCATTCTTCAGTGGACCCTAGCTGTTTAGTGGTAAATTCCTCACCATTCCCTGTCCTTGCCGATCAAACTCCTAGTATGCAAAGACATCTATGTTGGCAGATTCAGTTGGATGAACTTTCCCAAGGTTGCCCTCTTGTGTTTCCAGTAGCCACTAACCACAGATGCTTCCCAACTGAGGTAGGTGGGGGGATTTTTTTGGGATGTATGGTCCAAGGCACATGGTCTCAGTAGAGACCAGTTTGCATATTGACATCCTAGAGGTGAGTGGTGGTCCTGCAAGTGTTCAGGATTTCCTTCCTGTTGGTCTGATTGTAGTACAAGCAGACATGTCTGGTTTGGTACATCAGACAGTGGGGGATCCCAGTCTTATCCCACTTGAGAGGCAGAGTGTGGCAGTGGGTGATCTCCTCCTCAAAGCGCTTTATGGCAGGTCACAGACTGGGAAACTCAGGTCAATTCTGAAGCCTCATGAGTGGGCGAAGCCTCATGAGTGGGCTTGGTTAGTGGCAGAGGATAGTCAGTCAGTCAGTCAGCAGGTTTTTGCCTTACTCCCCTTCCATGGGTGTCACTGAGATGTTGTAGTTCACGTTTGGCCCTCCAATCCCCCTTAGGTTTTCCCACATTACCTCTAATTCCCAAATTCTTACACAAGGCACTATGGCTGAACAGTTATCCACATCAAACACTTTTGACTTTCAGTGTGGTTCTCCTTCCTTTGTTCTCTCGTTATCCACTATGGATACTGCACCAAAGTCTAGACTTGCCCTTCCATCCTTCTAGGATGGGTCATCTGGACATTCCAGGTCTCTTATACTAGGTTTGTGTTTTCCAGTTCCACTGTTAAGTTTGTATAGGCTGGGCTTTCCTCCCCAGTATAATAGATCTTTGTAGAGTCTGTGGGAAGATAGAAGAAAGATTTACGAAAGTAAATGGAAAGTATTCCCTATTTGATCTCTACAGAGAATTGGACCCCTTCACTGCTACTTCTGATGTCTTCCAGTTTAGCATCAAGCTTTTCAAGAAAATGCTAGCTTCTCCAATACCAAAGTTTTACTGGCAGCCATATCTAATCTTTATTCAGGCGAAAATGTTATCTGCTTCAAAATTATGCAAGGCTTGTCTCAAAGGTAATTGCTTGGGCCCCTAGTGAAGGACCCCCTGCCTCTGAGATTTGACAGTTGTGCTGCAAGGGTTAACTCTGAATGCATTTGAAGCAACTGTTAATCTGATTAAAAGTTTTTATTATGGCAAACTGCTTTTCAGGTGGTTATTACATTTGCAAGATGAGTTTCTGAACTCTAGGCTTTCTCTTCCAAATCACCAGTATCTTATTTTTCAGACTACTGCCATCCAAATTTATCTCTTGTCTAAAGTAGCTTTCAGAATGTTAGACCATTAATTTGCCTATTTATTTTCCCAACTTTGAAATGAGACTAGATGTACACGACATATGTAGGCAGCAGTTTCTGTAAACAAAATATTTCTGAAAGTCGGCAACTTTCTCAATTTCCCCAAACAAATTGGGCTCACCAGTTTCTACAATTACCCTTGCTGAATGGCTTACTGATTTGCCTTTTCTTTGTTTACAGTCAGCAAGGCTTGTCCTTACCCAGGCCTCCTGAAGCACACCCCACTAGGTCCATGGCCTCTTGGTCTAGAACTTCTGTTGTTGACACTTGCACAGCAAATACCTGGTCTAATGCTCATACCTTTATTGCTCCATTACAAATTGGATGTGAATTCCAGGAGCAGGGCTGCCTTTGGTTCTAGAGTCCTGTGGAATACCCTTCCATGAGGGGCCCACATAGCTGTGGACTCTTGTCCAGTCATTGAAGAAAAAAAAAAAAAAAATGAAAAGGACAGCATTGAATATTGTATCAGACATCCTTTTCATCCATCCATTAATGAATCAGATTCAGATCTGATCATCTGGGACTCTGCCACTTTTTTTCTTTGGCTTTTAGGATCAGACTCTCTAGCTCCCTTACCCATAATGCCCCTTATCACTATTACCTCCCATCTCATTTGCTACTGTTCTCACGATCGGATGGGATTGTTTCTCAATATAGTAGTTGGTTTTCCCCAAGTTTTAGAATTTACATTGCCTTACTAATTTCATATTTATAGTGTGTGCAGTCTCCTTTGCCTTCCTTTTTGGGTATTTTTTTCTACACAAGGTTAAATTTATTTGTAGTAGTTTCTCCTTTTGGGGTGTTCTTAAGCAGTCTTCAACCCGAGGCAGTCCCTTTAACATATGCAGGCCTAGGGACCATGGTGGCCCACAGAACCAGGGATTCTGTGGGTTTTTTTCTGATTGACAACCCCAGAATCCCTGACTACCTATCCAACTGCTCCACTATGGAGACAGCTGGGAAAAGCATCTCTCTACCCAGTCTTGTGGTTTTTCCACGTATGGGACAAGTGGATAAGGACTACATCCAGAGGCGTCCTACCAAACCAGGTTTTTGCAAGAAGCATTCTCTCAAAACAAACATACCCACCCAGGAAGTCCAACCAGAGCTGACTGGCTCTTTATTCACTTCTTTTTTTTCGTTCCACAGAAATCTCAGGCAGTTACTGAACCTTAACCTCCTGAACAAATTGAAAAAAGCCGTTTTAGGATGGCTTCTGTATATACATTTATTCACGTCTACAGAAAATGTAATGGATGTGCTTCTTGCGTCTCTAGGATTCCTTCTTTCACACAAGGATTTCAAAGAAGTTTGGGATTTCTAGTGTTCTGTTTTTTAGGAGCCAACCTCGCCTTTTGCTCTCCCCTTTGCCTCCAGGATATTTACCAAATGCAATGCAGTCGTAGCAGCCCATTTACTTTCACTGATGGAAAATTATTCCTGTACTGTTACATCTTCTGACTGCCAAATTAATGGAGTCTCTCTCAAGCGTAGTCTCCTTGGTCATTTCCACCAATTTGGTGAAATCGTCTAATCCCCAGGCAATGGCTGGTATTTTGTTATTTGGACATTAGTTTTATTGATATCCTTAAGATCCACAACAGATCTTTGTGCAGAATGTCCCTTGGTACCCTTGATTATGAAGGTATTTGGTGGTCTTACATTTACTATAACGTACGAGAATCCGAATTCCAACCCCTTTGTACACTGTGGCACAGGAAACCTCTACAGTTGTGGTTGCAGACTCTCTTCTGATCTCTTCCCCAGAAGCATCTTGTGACCACAAGTGCATCCCTCCCTAGTGTGTGGTGGTGAGGTGGACAACTACAAAGGCAGAATGCTTCATGGCTCTTATGTCAAGTAAATTTATTTGAAGACCAGCATTGAATAGTGGCAAGCCTGTGTACTAAATAGCGAAATTTCTCCCACCTATTCACTGACCAATTAACTTGACCCAATCTCTCCTTCTGGTGGCTGCTGTTTTTCCTCTGAATTCTCCTAAGCCACCTATCCCATGTGCTCTAGAAGGTAGTTTTGTGTAAAAACTCTCATGATCTAGGCGGTTTACTAACTTTGTAGTAGTAATGCTTGCTAAATATAAGGGGGGCTAAATCTTTTTGGCTTTTGTGCTTACCATCCCCAGCCATTAGTTTATATCTGGTATTGGTTTGCAGATACTTGTCATTCTTACAGTACAGGTGGTGTACTGATGTTTTGGAATATTGGCATTTTTACACCTAGTATATTTATGGGGTCTGCATTCTATATTCGAAGCTTCAAAATTTTGAACCTCATATGTTCAACATATGAGCGAAACTTTAATCTTTGAATATATAAGAATGTAAAAAATTTACCTTAACCCTCAGCGCTCATTTTTCAGTCAAGACTTGAACTAAACAGCAACACGTATGCACATTAACAGGAGCAGTTAAATATACTCACATATATGTACAATAGTTGCATACACTTGTGTGTTGTATTATCCTGAAGTATGAATTTCTGAATGCATATGAGCAGTTGTAGTTTTTATATATTTATTAAAATATCTGCTGCCAAATGATTGCTCAAGTGGCAAAGCCACTGCAAATACTGTAAGGGCTAGTGGAATATTTGCAAATGTAGTTGCACTGGGGGTCCCAAAGACTGCTGTACTTGAATCTATCTGCAAAAATTGTAAAATTTGAGAACCACTACTATTTTAACATTGTGGCAAATCCGTCTAGGTGTGGCTTTGATTTAAATACTTTCTCTGTGGCAGCTTTGGTAAATGCACGTGTCCCACTTCTGACTTGGGAATGAGGTCTTTATTAAAGACTCCATTTCTAAGTCGGCAGTTATATGTCATCAATTTTAAATATGAAATTGAGTAAGAAACTAGCCCTAGCCTCCATTGGAATCCACTTAGTGCTATAGAGTAACACTGATGGTGGAGAATTTACATTCTGATGTGTAAAGGTTACTTTTTATTCTGTGTGGTTAGTATCATGGCTGTATTGTGTAAAGAATGGCATACTATAATGAGCAAAGCATATCAAAGTGCTGGTAACAGTGAATAGTTTGTTGCCCTTGCAGAAATTTAGTCTCGGATACTTTAAAAACAGCTTTTTCAGTTTAACAACTTGACTAATTTACTGATCTTTGTGTTTGGTAAAGATCAACATTTTAGTGCATGAAAGTACACCAGAGTGATTGCAGAAGGTGTAGGAGTGTTGCCTGGAATCTTTACCAGTTATGTGGTGTTGGCTATTTTGAGTTGGTGCCGCAACTCATGATTTGTTAGTATTATCAGTCTCTACATAACACCAAACCTGACAAATTTTCACTGGGCGTGGGAGCTCAGGTTGCTGTTTACCCAGAGAAGGATGATACACTTTCTGAGGTACAGTTTAAGTATAGCAAGTCCCTGCAGTATTTTGATTCAACTAGAAGTAGTTGGCATTTTTATATGTGGATGCAGTACTTTGTTTTGGGAGTGGTGCATAGTTGCCCAGTGTTTAAAGATTTACATTTGGGGTTTTGGGCTGTGGAAGTCATGTAGTCAAGAACTGTGGAGAAAAGGTTTGGAACCAAGCAGTAGTGTCTTGTGAGGTAGATTTGCTGAGAGTCTGGTTACTTTTACACTTGCTGTAGTTTTATTACTTTGGGTGGACTGTGAAAAAATGTGAAATACATGGTTACGGCATTGAGGAGTACTGGAAGAAGACTGGTGGTGTACAAAGTATCTTGTACTATCCTCTGAAGTCTGAGGTCTAATCTGTAGAAAATGGAGTCTAGTGTGTGTTGGTTATGAGAATTCAAGGTTGGCATCTGATTTATTCCTAGAAGATTGGCATGAGTTATAGTCTGTTGCATTAGGATATAGTAAATGTATTTAATTCTTTTCACTGAATTGTCTTGAAGTAAACTGTCACATGCCACCAAGTTTAAATGCAAGTGTGATAATCTTTGGATTACTGCTTGTTTTCTGGGCTATAGTTAGACTAAGATGGTCTTTCTCCTTGCTGCTCTGTGGTGGCATGTTTTTACTTGCGTTGTGGCAGTCTTCTGTTTTATTAAAAGCCTAGGATTAAGGGTAAACTCTTTAACACCTTAACCTTACAGGTACAGGGTTAAGAATGAGATGTCTGTTTGCCATTTACTGCCTGAAATTTAATGGTAAGGTAGCTTTGAAAGTAGGAAACGAGGCTTGCAAGTATTAAGTAGCTTTGTCATGACAAATGTATTCAGTCATTGTTATTTCTAGATGCGAGATGTCTGTAGAGGTGCCTCCTTTTGTGCAGAGATGAAATGTATATTTTCAAAATATTGGCATGTAGTAGTCATTGACCGGTATTTATGTTTTTGTTAATTGGATGTGCCACCTTAACTGTTTATGTACTCTATTCTTTCGAGCTGAATAGGTTGACGTTTTGTTACAAACCACTCATTTGGCATACTGGTATGTTGCTTTGACTGACTGTAGTGCATTGGGTCCTGGGTCCAACTTGGCAATGAAACACATGGTAACACAACATTTAGGGGTGGGAAGATGGCCTAATGGTTGAGGTGTTCACCTTAGACACAAGGTGCATGGCTTGATTCTCACATGGGGTAACTGGCTATGTTTTAAATGGTCCAAAAGGGCAGTTAGCTTAGTACTAATCTATGAACCTATGTCATAGTTTGTAGCCTGTCTTTATATGTGGTGGATGAAAATGGCTGTAGGTGTTAATTTCTGTGAGCATATTTGCTTTTGTTTTTTCAGCAGTTTATTTAACTGCTGATTTTAAACCGGATATAAAAAGTACACTTTCTCTGTGCTCTAAATCCCCAATTCTGATGACCACCGGGAATACATGCAACTGTTTGGGACTGGCAAATCTGAACACCTGTTTGTGCAGCCTTTAATGCCAGGGCTGCAAGTGATTTGTAGAAACAAATGGATATTAGAGCTTCTTCCAGCTTTGGCTCCTTCTGCTGTCACATCTTTGGGGACTCCAACCCCCAGTTCCTTCAGACTCCGAGGCCAAAGAGCATAGAAAACACTCACCTCAGTCAGTACATTCCCCTCAAACTCCTGTGATGGTACCAAAAACCTAGGATCTGATGAGTGTAAGCTGTAAGTTTCCTCTGTTCCATTACCTATTTTCTTGAGGCAGTATCTCCCTAACTTAAGATCCCCTTCCTCCAAGGGACACTGAAAGCCTTCAAGGCCACCATTCACTTCCTCTGCTGTTTGGTCTTCCTGGCGTCTTTGAGTTGGAGGTGGATAAGATGAAGTTCCTCAGGACACAGATTCAGATGAGAGTTCTGTTTGCTTATGGCTTACAGACTTGGTGGAAGACTGTCTATCTTCCAGCCTGTACATGCTCTTTCTGGTCTGACCTGTGGTTTTGGAGTCCTCTGCTGTGAAACCCCTGAGAGCTGAGCAGCAATCTTAAGGTCATAGTATCCTTTATTTCTCTGATCTGCTCCATCCCTGTTGTAGCATTATGGTTCCCTAAACATAGGTGCTGGATTAGAGGGGTTGTCTTAACTCTGAAGTTTTTTGAGTTGTTACTTCCCCGTCAGAGCTTTGGCATAGGATAGCTTGTCTCTGACTCCTCATTTGGATCTGAAGCTTTGGGGCCAGTGGGGGTTGTCTGGTCCAAGAGTATCTGGTGGGATTCCCCTAGGTGTTTCCAGTCCTCTGCTTTTGAAGTGGTGGAGAGGGTATTGCCTCTATCTAGACTAGCTTTAACTCTTCCTCCTCCAGATCTGTGTCCCCAGATTCCTTTGGATCCGGTGTCAGATTTCTCATCTTGCGCCTTATGGACAGTAAGCCCAGATGAGCTTTCAAGCATTTTCCACCAGGGAGCTTCCTGCCTTTTCTGCCACTTCCCCAGACCACCCCACTGAGGAGGTTCCTCAGAGGTTATGCAAGAGGAGGCACCTGGAATCCCTTACAGAATACACTGATCTTTGAATGGGAAGGGTCCCTAAGATCTCCACCTGAGGATGTCTCCTTCAGGGACATCTTGGAGATCCTTTGCCAAAAAGGTGGTTGGTCTGCCCAAAACGCTTCCCAGGAGTAATCTGTGTTCTTGGTAGCCTTCGGTCTGGACCATATACTTGTTGCCCCAGCTGCAGATGAGTTGATAAATGTGGTGGTCCGCTGAGCATGAAAGGAACCAGACTCCATGGAACTGATTCTTAAGCTCCTGGACGAGGTTCTTGTGCCCCATTGGACAGGTTACATTGGATGAAGGATGCTTCTGTGGATGCCATGGTCACTGCAGCATCTACTAAAAAGGAGTTGGCTGAACAGAGCTCCTCTGTCCCACCAACAAAGTCTAGAGTTTTGGACAGGTTTGGGAGTGAGTGTATGCATCGGGGACCATCTCTCTAGTCGCTGAATTTTCTGGTGTATTTCACAAAGTTGGAGGGACTTGATCAAGGAACTCTCTCTTCCCCAGGGTCCATATCTGTAGTGGAGCAGAAGTTTTTACCTCGTGAATGGCCACCCTAAATCCATTGAAACATCCTGTGAGGTTAATCTTGCATGCAGCTGAAGGTTCCCCATAGGCTGCAGATTCAGGCATATCCATTACTAAGACATGGTTTGATGTGGTTAGGCAATTTCATGGAGCCCTTTTAAGAAGTCATTCATCAGTGATTCCTTGGATCTTTATTTGGACCAACAATTGGAGAACCTGAAGTAGTTAACCCATAAGTTATCGGATCCATATCTGATCCGAGCCGGCAGCTTCCAACAGCTAAGATCGGAGCTCCAAGCTCCTCCCCTTACCATAATCCCCTGCTATCCCTTCCTGACCTCTGATTTAGTTTGCCGCGGTTCGTTCAGCAGCTTGATAGAGCTTCCAGGCGTGGTGGTGGTTGGATTTTGTGAGAAATATCTTTTTTTTTTCTTTTTTTTTTTTTTTCTTGGTTTAAACAAATTTGTGTGTGAGTAAACGTAGTTCCCCAGTAGCATTAACGTTTTTCTTTTTTAGTGTTTAGTTATCCTTTTAGTGTTCCCTCCCCCTCGTGTACGCGTTGGGGTGTGTGGTTTTGTGTTTTATTTTGTAGGTATGGCGGAGGCACCCAAAACATTCTTTTCAAAATGTACAGTGTGTGGCCATAAGTTGTCCCCAGTGGATGGCCACACTCGGTGCGTTTTATACCTTGGGGTTGATCATTTGTCCACCGGCTGCACTATTTGTGCAGCTTTCAACCCCAGGGCCCTCAAGGACCGGAGGTCGAAGCTGATTCTGGTGGGACTTCTCCCCCCCGGACCTGGCTTCGTCCTCTGGTCACTCCGTGGCACCTGGTGCAGCAGTGCCACCTGCTGGTCGGGACTCAACCTCCCACCTTGGGCCAGGAGGAGAGGGAAGCCAGAAAGGAGAAACACCGGGAAAAGCACCACAAGTGGCAGGCCAAAGCTTCTCCATCTGCCCCACCAGCCAAACGGGTTTTTCTTCCTAGGGCGTCAGTCTTCTTCCCGACTCTGATCTCCCAGCTGTTCGCCGGGGCCGGAGGAGGAGGAGACCCGGTCGCCTTCGAGGTCATCAAGGCGGCACTCTCGGCCCGCCTCGGTGGCCTCATCAAGGTCTACCCAGAGTATGTCCGATGCAGACATGGACCGGATGATGCATAGGTTTCTCCAGGCCCAGCTGCAGATGGGAGTGCTCCTGCCTCCCCTCCCTCTGGGGGGGGGGGGGGCTCAACCCCCCTTTTCGCCCCGATTGCTCCTTCTCCGACCCACTACCGGGGCTCTGAGCAGGGGGAATGTCGGCGCCGATAGTATTGGGTACTTCGGCGCTGATGGCACCTTAGAGTCTGTTGGGTCCATTTTCTTCAGAGCCGGGCTCTCTGAGCAGAGAGCTGAGCTTTGGATCCGGAGGTGTCTGTATGGCATCGGCTCAGTCTCGGTCGGAGCATACTGGCCCTTCGGATCCGACTGCGTTGGCTCTGAACTGCATGTCTGATTCGAGGGAGGGTCTGCTCTCTGATCCTAGGGAGAGCAGGTCTCCTTCGGTGTTTGATGTCGTGGAGAGGGTTTTGTCGGGATTCCAGGCCCCCGGCTTCAGCTACGGCTCCACCCTGCACTCCCTCTGACTGGTCTGCCTTCCATCACCTGGCCCCAGGGACAGCCTGCTCAGACATCCCAGGTAGTTCCCTTGCTGGAACAGGATGTGGTTGGTGAGGCCTCTTCGGACAGCCCCCCCGAGGAGGTCCCTCTCAAATGCAAGTACAAGAGGAGGCACTTGGACTCCCCTGAGTCCTTGACTGAGGACACTGACTTGGAGGAAGGGGAAGGTTCCCCAAGGTCACCCCCCAAAGAAGTCTCCTTTGGACACCTCATGGAGATGCTTCGGATCAGAGGGGGGAGGTCTGCCCCAAAATCTTCCTCTGACGAGTGTTTCTGGAGGCGTTTTGAAGGAGGCCCATCTACCTCTTGGGTGTCCCCTCCCGCTGATCCCCTGGTAGACTTGATTACTACCAGGGCATGGAAGGAACTGGACATTGTGGAGCCCATTCCAAAGAGGCTTCGGACAGGTCATGCTGGAGCAAGGGAGCCCCGGTAGATGTGATGTTGGTGGCGGCCACCACCAAAAGAACTGGCCCAGGAGAGCTTCTCTGTACATCCTCCAGACAAGGAGTCTTGGATGATGGACCGTCTGGGGAAGCGGGTGTTCGCTTCAGCCACCTTTTCTGTGAGGTCGCTGAATTATATGGCACACGTGATACGGCTCCAGCGGGATCTTATCCAAAAATATGCTGGGTCGCCCCCAGTGTCCATGTCAGCGGAGGACAAGAAAGTGTACTCTACCTGAATGGCCACTCTCAAATCTATCTCCAGTACCTCCTGTATGCGGCTACTATCCCAAGCCACGGAAGGAGCCACTAGAGCTAGCGGAGCAGGCGTCCTACGGCGACAGGCGTGGCTCCGTCATTGTGATTTTTGTGGAACCCTTTAAGGTGTCGTTATCGATTGCCCCGTTTGATGGTTCTGCCTTTTTGGCAAGACTGTACGCGAGACACTGGTCCAGAGTGAAAAAGACGGAAAGACATCTGCCGTCTGAGTCCGCTTCTCTGCTCCCCAGAGGTCCTTCTCCAGGAACCAAAAGGGACAGATGTGGTTCCGGAAGTCTGAACAGTCCCATTTTGCTCCGGACCCCTCGTTCTTCAGAGGCGGGGGAGGACAGGGTGGACGCTGCCCTAGAGGCAGAGGGGGCCTGAAGAACTTTGGGTCCAGAGAACCTTTCTCTGATCGGCCCACGCAGCATCCCTGAGGGGTTACCGGACTGCCTCACTTTGGAGGCAGTCTGAGGGTGTTTCCCGAGGCACCTGGCAGCTTGGGAGTCTATTTTAACAGATCTCTGGGTGCTTCAGATCATATCCAGAGGTTACAAGATCCCTTTTCTCAATTTCCCTTTCGGTCCCCGAAGCCTCCCCGATGTCCCACCCAATCAAAGGGAGGTGGCAGCCGAGGAAGTACTTCGGCTGCTAGAAAAGAGCAATCCATCATGTCCCCCCAGACCAGTCTGGATCAGGATTTTACTCCAGGTTGTTCTTGGCGCCAAAAAAGACGGGGGACCAAAGACCAATCCTCTACCTGTCCTTCCTGAACCTGTCGGTAGCCAAAGAAAAGTTTGTGCTCCATAGACCAAGGACATGTACTACCACATTTTGATGGACAGACTATCCCAGGAGGTTTCTCCACTTCCAGCTGGGAGCCAGCCATTATCAATTCAGGGTCCTTCCCTTTGGTCTCACCACAGCCCTCTGGGTGTTCACCAAAGTGTTAACTGTTGTAGCAGCCCACCCGAGACTCCGGGGATTTCAGGTATTTCCGTACCTGGACGACTGACTCCTGACCGCCCCCACCAGGCATCTACTTTGCACTGCCAGGGATTATTTTTTCTCCATCTAGCTCCCCGGCTGGGGATCACTATCCTCATCGGAAAATCTTCCCTTCTTCCAACTCAAATCCTAGATTTCATCGGAGCCAGATTGAACTCCAACCAGCTTCTAGCCTTCTTGACTCCAGACCGGCTACGAACTCACTCAATGTATTGGCCCTTCTACAATCCCCAGTTCCCCCTGCAGAATTGGTCCTGAGGGCTCTAGGCTCGATGGCGGCAACCTTTAACCTACTACCCATGACGCGCTTAAACATAAGAGTTCTTCAATGGACCTTACAAGTCCAGTGGTCCTTGCTTCTACATCCCCTGAGCTTCCCTGTTCCTCTCAGCAGGGTGTGCTAGAAAGCCCTCTTATGGTGGCTCCAGTCCCCGGATCTCCAGAGGGGCACCCCTTCTGTCCCCTCCTCCAGCCACTGTGACCACAGACGCCTCTTGCCTTGGGTGGGTGGGGGGGCACTGCTTGGGCAGGACCGTCCAAGGCATGTGGAAGCATTCGGAGACCTCATTTCATATCAATGTCCTAGAGATGAGAGTGGTGCTTTTGGCGTTGCAAGCACTTCAAGGCCTTCTTACCTTAGGGACAATTGTGATCCAGACACATGTCGGTAGTCTGATATATCAACAAACAAGGGGGAACCAGGTCCTATCCACTTTGTCGGGAGGCCATGAGTGTGGGAATGGGCTATGTCCACCAACCACTTTCTCATAGGGACGCACATTCTGGGACGGTCCAACATTTTGGCGGACAGACAGTCTATCCATCCTGTCACCGTACGAGTGGTCTCTGAATCCGAAAGTAGCAAAGCAAATCTTCTCCAAATGGGGTCAACCTCGTTGCGATCTTTTCACCTCTCCTTCGAACACAAAGTGCAGTGAATACTTTGCTCTAATTCACCCACCCGGGGAATCCCCCAGAGACGCTCTGGTGCATGTTTGGCCACCCGGTCTACTTTATGCTTACCCTCCTCTGCCCCTGATGCTAAAGTTTTTACAGAAAGCCAGACTGTTGGGGAGCAGAATAATCCTCATTGCCGCATTCTGGCCTTGTCCAGCTTGGTTCCCATATCTATGGTCTCATCTAGTGAATCCCCCATGGATTCTAGATCCCATCCTGGATCTGATCTCTCACGCATCAGGTCTGTCGACCCCAAATCTGGACAACCTCAAGCTCACAGCTTGGTTGATCAGTTCCAGTGATAGGACTCCCGGTATCTCCTCCCCAGTCAAGGCTATTCTAGTAGCCACTCACAAGCCATCTACTAGAAGAATCCTATAATAGTAAATGGAAGCGTTTCTCTATTTGGGCGGAGCATCGGAACTTAGATCCCTTTACAGCTCCGTTGCCAGCAGTACTAGATTTTTGGTCAGGGTTATTCGACCAAGGTGCTAGCTCTTCTACGGTCAAAGTCCAGTTGGCTGCAATCTCTATCATGTTGGCAGTGATCTTGGCCCTTTGACTTCGTCCAGATTATGTAAGACCTTCCTAAAAAGCACTTTCCTACTAAGACCTCCGGTAAAAGATGCAGTCCCTCCTTGGGATTTAACTCTTGTACTTTAGCCTCTAACAGCTCCTCCCTTTGAGCCTGCAACTTCGGTAGACCTGAAATACTTATCTTGGAAGACTGCTTTTCTTGTTGCCATAACTTCGGCCAGAAGGGTCATGGAGCTTCAAGCCCTTTGCGCCAAGCCATCGTATTTGATTTTCCACAAAGATGGAGTCTCACTCAGGACCAACCCCTCTTCTGCCCAAAATTGCATCAGAGTCTAATATCAACCAATCTAATTTACCAGTCTTCCCAAATTATCAGAACAAAGGTGAATACAAGTTGCACACCCTAGACTTGTATAGGCAACTAAGATTCTATTTGGACAGGACAGCTGATCACAGGAAAGCAGACCAGCTTTTTGTATCTTTTGCCAAGTCCTCTTTGGGAAAACCTGTATCAAGTCACATTGTCCAGATGGATTTCCCAATGTATTCTTTTGGCATATGAGAGTTCAGGCCAGCCGGCACCTCAAGGAGTTCATGCCCATACTATCAATTTCTACCTCTGCGGCTTTTCGATCTAGGGTGTCTTGGATTACATTTGTTCAGTAGCCAATTGGGCTTCATCTCGTACATTTATAAGTCATTACAAGTTGGATATTGTTTCCAGAGGGAGAGCGTCCTTTGGCTCTGCAGTGCTGTGGAACATCCTTCCATGAGGACCTCCCAAGAATCTGGTAGCTGGGGACTCTGTCCTGTAGGTTGATGGACAAATTAAGTTAACTACTTCAGATTTAGAAGTTATGTACTTAGCATAACGTTTCATCTGAGTAGGCAAACTTCATTTGTCAGCAACCGTCCCTCCCTCCGTCCTGCTGTCATGGCGGATTGTTTCCAGGTTAGAGTAGGGAGGTGGTTCTTGATATCGTATGGTTTATGGCTAAGTAAATTTTATCTGAGGTCCGGAAGGGATAGCAGGGGATTACGGGTAAGGGGGAGGAGCTTGGAGCTCGATCTTAGCTGTTGGAAGCTGCCGGCTCGGATCCGATAACCTATAGGTTGCTGACGAATCAAGTTTACCTACTCAGATGGAACGTTATGGTACGTACATAACTTCTAATTAACTACCCTTTCAATGAGAAGGATTGAAAGAGTCTGTCTGCTGTGGGAATCCCACTTTTTACCACACACAACTTTTCCAGGAATGAATGCCATGGTAAGCCATGCTTCAGAAAATTCTAAGGGCCTTTCCAAGAATTGTGTGGTGACTTTTCCTTTCTCCCAGAGGTAGAGGGGGAAATGGGTATAATGGCTGTTGCTGCCTTTCATGGCAGAGGGCGTCTGCAGAATAGAGCTTCTCTACATTTTTTCTTTGACAGATAATTTCAGCCCTTCTGAAAAGTTACCAGAGACTGTCCCTCTGGAGGCCGTCCTGGGGGATGGGTGATTATCCTTGCACACAATCTGGACAGCCATCGCACAAGATTCTTGTGTGCAAAGGATCCTATCCAGAGGATACTTCACTTTCTTAAGTTCTTCCACAGAAGTATCCCTGATCCACCTGGTAAGAGGGAACAAGCAGCAATGGAAATTAAACTCTCTAGTCAGGAGTCATCCCCCTGACCAAAGAGGATCCAGAATTTACTCTAAGCTTTTGGTGCCAAAGAAAATGGGGGACCAGAGACGGATTTTGGATTTCTGAAATTCTTTACAAATCTGGTTCAAATAACTTTCCAGATCATTCTGCCTCCTCCAGAAAGACAACTGGATGTGCTGTCTAGATCTTCAGGATGCATACTAGCATATAAAAATGAATAGATGCTCTTGAAGTTGTGTAGACCTTGTCTAGTGCCAGTCCATTTATCAATTCGAAGCCTTACCCTTTGGTCTCAGCATAGTCCCCAGGGTGTTCATTTAATGCATGGCAGTGTTAGGCCATCTACGTCTGCGTGGATTCAGTGTTTTCCTATTTAGATGACTGGCTCCTAACCACACTGACCAGGCATTTTCTGGAGAAAACAAGTTATTTACTAGATTTATTCCTGGAAGCTGGTATAAAAGGTGAAGTCTCTACTTCAACTAGTCCAAGCCTTGGAGTTGATAAGGGCTCATCTAGACAATTGCCTAGTTATTCTGCCGCAAAACAGAATTATTGCTCTGAAACTGCATGTCTGTCAAGTTCTTATTTCTCACCCCCAGCAAGATTAATACTCAAAGCCCCTGGCTCGATGGCTGATAACTTTACTACCCACTGCTAATCTACATTAATTTTTCAGTGGTCTTTTCATCAGCATTCTCTACGACCAGAAAAATTATTGCAGGTTTGCAGCAGATTAATGAAGAGGTTTATAAAAGCCGCCTGTTTGTCCTTCCTCCCCAAAGCCACTTTTGACCACTGACTCCCAGTTAGGGTTGGGGGGGCATTACGGAAACTTCAAGGCACTTGGTCCCAAGTTGAGACAGGTTTGCATATGCATGCTGTAGAGATGAGTGGTCCTTTTTAATGTTGCGGGCCCTTCAGAGATCACACTCACTCTGAACTATTACATCATCTCCAGCTGCTTTCTTAACTACGCCCACACTGAGGAAATTCTTCATTCTAGTAGATGAACTCAGCAGAACTATCCCGATGCCTTGTTGAGAGCCTCTGGCAGATATGGTCTTCCACAAATGGGGTCAACCATGCTGTGATCTGTTCGCCTCTCTCCTCAACAGCAAATGCAGCAGTTTCTTTGCCTTAATCCCTCTGAGGCAGTTGCAGAGAGATGCTTTAGTCCATTTTGGCCCTCTGATCTCATTTATGCTTTCCCTCCCTTATCCCCCAATACTCAAATATATTCAGAAAGTGTCTAAACAAAGTGATCCTTATTGCAGCGTACTGGCCCCTGCAGATATGGTTCCTTTTGCTGTGGTATCGCCTAGTACGGCCACCTTGAGCACAAGATTCCTCTCTGGATCTCTTGTCACATCTGCTTGGAATGTTATTCCTGACTTAGCAGGCCTCAAACAGACCACTTGGTTTCTAAGAGTGCAGTGATCGCTAGATACTCCAGGCTTTCCTTTCCAGTTCGTTACATTTTGTCACACACGCCTTCAACCAGAATGATTTACAAGAGAAAATGGAAAAGATTTTCCTTGTGGATACATAAAAGGGGCTTGTATCCTTTCATTGCACAGATCCCAGCTCTTGGGTTTCCTTTACCTTAGTTTCAAACTGGGGTATGTTTTTCTACCATTAAAGTACACCTAGCAGCCATCTCAAACTACCACATCGGCAGTAAGACTTCTGTAGCTTCAACTAAGATGCACAAGGCCTTCCTAAAAGGTACATTAAAAATCTCCATTTTGAGATCCTACTCCACCTCGGGATCTGTTTTTTTTAGTATTAGATCTTTTTAGTAAATCCTCTCTTGTGAGCCTTTAGCTACAGTGGACCTTGAGTTTTTATCCTGGAAAAACCCTTTGGTGGCAATTACTTCAGCTAGACAAGCTTCAGAACTCCAAACACTCTGCGAAACCCCTTCATTTTTTT
Source organism: Protopterus annectens (assembly GCF_019279795.1). NCBI lineage: Eukaryota > Metazoa > Chordata > Ceratodontiformes > Protopteridae > Protopterus > Protopterus annectens. The sequence goes on along the minus strand of NC_056734.1, from coordinate 684,374,221 downwards.
CAAAAGGATAGTTACCCTGTGCACTAATACTTCATTTCTACCTAAAGTGGTCTCTGAATCCAATATCAATCAAGATATTAACCTACCAGGATTTTTCTTTTAAATAAAGGAGACTATACCTTTTATCTGTTACATGAACATATCAAGGAGTTTAGAATACCAAGATGGGAAAACTAGTTTCAAAGATTACTCTAGCAAAATAACGGTTTCTTGCATTGTTTTCTTTGACTGGCCTACCCTTGCCAAAACAACTGAAGGCACATTCATCCAGGTCCATGACTACATCAGCTGCTGTTTGGATAACATTTGTGCAGTTGCCAAAGTTGGAAATCACCTCCTAGGAGTAGAGCATCATTTTGTTCCTGTGGTGCTCAGGAATATCCTTCCATGAGAGCCACCCAAGGAATTTGTCGCTGGAGACTGTCCCATTTATTGAGGAATGAGTGAAATCAAAACGTGATGAGTATATCATTTCCTCAACTTCGTCCCACCTTCCCATGTCTTTAGGAGTGACCTAATAGTCGTCGTTGGGAACAACTGTTCCTGTTTGAGCGCCTGACTTTTAAGCTATCCCTGTTCTGTCATAGATATTTTTAAGTTATTTTTTTTCTGTGATATTGTATAATAGAATCAGTCTGAGGTAATATAGTGGTCGGGCATTATGGGTAAGGGAGGAGCTAGTCTGATCAGAGAATTGGATCTGAACCCATTTGTTAAATGAAAATGGGCACTCCAGATGAGACTGAGTGCATAACTTCTATATCTGATGTCATTTTCATTCTTGACTCCACAACCCCCCTTTTCCTGTTACCTCCTGAAGTTACCTTGTTCTTGTGGAATGTCTGTTGCAGGTTTGAGCTCTACTTGGGCTACTACTATTTAGCTTAAACTAGGGTTAAGCTATTCATATGACTTGGACTACAAACTGAATCTGAGGTATAGAAGGTTGACTGGGACGTTATGGATAGAGGGAGATCTGGAAAGTTAGACCAGAAAGTTTTGTAAAAGCATCTTTATTCTGATCTGAGATCAGATGCCAATCATTGAAGAATGAAAATAGACAACACGTGATTAAATGACTAATCCTGTATCCTATGCAGAATATAACCATAACATATATAGCCAATGCTACCGCAGCAATGATCGTAACCTCTGTTACGCAACTCTACTCTTGGTCATTTCTTTCAGAAATGCTGCTATTTTTACTCTTTGTGAAGAAACATTCCAATATCCTTCCATTTCACTGTCATTGCATTAGGGATCTCCTGCCAAGAGTGGCACAATGTCTGGACAGTAATCTAAAACCTTTAGTTTGCTTTAAGGTACGCTGTACGTAACATGTTTACTCATGTAGGGTAGGGCATAAAGGTGATGTCTGGACCTACCATCCTCAGAACTTCTTTGCTGCCAGTCTAAATGACATCTCTTGATCGTTGGTCTGAACACCTGTTCTTGCTGGCTCACTAAGCCATTGCAGATAAATGCCCTATTGGGGATTTCCTTTTACTTCTGTTTTGTTGCTTATGTTTCATGTTATCCAAGAAGGGTTGGTGCCAATGTGGGAGACAAATTCCCATAAAGATGGTCACAAATTGTTTGCCTTGGCGCCTGATACAACCAGGCATCCTGTTCTGTCAGGCCTTTGCACCTCAGATCCTTCGTAATGGACTTTATCTTGAAAACCACAGTCTTAAGCTTGCTAGGGACACTATAGAGGGAATTTCCCACTCCTATGGACACCAGTCTGTGCAGGCCAAGAAATCTAGGCTGGAATCTTCTGATCAGTCTCCACCAGACAGCTCTCTAAGGCAAATGGAGGTTCGCCCGGCTTTATTGTTGGATTCCTCTGCTGCGACTGTTAGAGGCTGATGGAGATCCAACTTTAAGCACGTCTGAGGAGGCATTACAGAAGTGTGCTTCTGATGTGCAGGAAGAACCAGGGATGATCCTCTGAAGGTTCTAGAGGTATTCCTCAAATCTTGGAGAAACTTATTGCCGTTATTGAATTGTCCTGGGTGAGAGCCTTCTAAAGTCTATAAGGCAGACATTCCATTGAAGGAAAAAGCAAAAGACTCAACAGTTCTGCTGCTTCTAAGGATCCAGAGTGAATGGCAGTCATTCACTTGAGCTTTGCATTGACGCCTCAGTTTATTTTCCAGCCCCTGCTTGGTCCTCTACCCCTCTCCCTCATCAAGACCCAGGGAACAGGTTTCCTCTGAAGTAGCTGGATTCTGATGAGGAATCTCTTGCTTAGATGTTCTATCGTTTTACACTGCTGCAGTCATTACACTTGGGTTATCCTGCCGTCAGGCGGTTCCAAGTCGGCCTGAGTTCGAAAGTCTTGGTCTGGCATCTGTTGCTGTCGCCTCCTCCGACTGTGCGATAGGGGGTATATAAGATGCAGCTGATGACATTTTCTTTAGTCTTTCTTGCCGCGCGGTGCCCAAAGCAAAAGCAGTTCGCAAGTGCCGGTTGGCCGTCTCCTGAGATTTTCATTCAGAATCCAGAACCGAAGTCTTCTACAAAGCTAAGTACCCCATTAGGGAAACTTTTTTCTTGCCTCAGACCGATGTAAGTAAAAGTTAATAACTGTATTTCTTGTGGGAAGCAAATACCTCATAAGGATTTCCATTCCTATTGTATCCCATGACTAGGCTCTGACAACAACGTCACTGGCTGTCGGTTTTGTGCTAGGTTTAAGAAGCGCACTATTAAACGTCTGATTTTGCCCGACGTTATTTTGGTAGAAAATTCAATTATACCATGCCGTCGGAACTTCTGACGACCAGAATACACAGAGTGCAAAGACAGATGGGCATCAGAGGCCCAAAACTGACAACAAAGCCTCTTCTAGGCCAGTCGCCGGTTCTCCGGTTTTCAGTGAGGCGCCTTTGCACAGCCCCTGACAGCTTCTGTAAAACCATAACTGCCTCTGACTCGCACGTGGAGATGGTTGGGCCTTCAGACGCACAAGTACTTCAGCCTACCGAGACTAACCTTTCAGAGGGATCCGGGGTAGCTGAGCAAACCACAGCTACAGAGGGTGTCTTCAGACCTACTCAGTTGAGCATTAAGCCCTCGGCTAAGTCTAGGCCTCCTTTAAAGTCAAAGAAATACAGCATTCGCCAGGACAGGCCTCCATGCCCAAGAAACAAATGCTCAAAACGGCTGAAGACCTAATCACTCTGATCAGGGGGTCCCATCCCCCTCCTGATAAAAGGCCTAGACAGGATGCAGATTATGATTCATCCGACCAGGTGTCCATCTTTTCTGATTCATCCTCTGACCTAGGATACTATTTACCCCCTCATGAGGATTCTGATGCTGAGGAATCTATTCCATCAACCTCACCGCCTGAGGACTACTCCTTTGGTGGAAACCCTACATACCATGAGGGAGCATTTCCACTGGGAAGGTCAGGATTTTTCAGAATCCAAGAAAAGGCTCTGACTTTTATTACATCAACAGACCCCTTGCTATTCTGCCAGTGTTAGATGGATATTGTGGATTATGTGTGTACTGAATCCAGCTTAAATCCTCATTCCTTGCCTCCAGCCCCTGTTAAACCTGACCGATACTACAGAGTCCCTGACTCACATAAATTTCTGTATAAAAGCCCTGTAGCTGACCCTGAAACTTTCTCGGGGACCCAAAGGAGTTGAGGCTTCATCAGCCAAGAATCCAGTTCCCTCTGACAGAGATTCCAGAGCATTAGACATGGGGAAAGAAAGTATATATGTTTGCAACTTTAACAATGAGAGCTTTAAATTGCCAGTTTCACATGCTAAAATATCAGCAATTTTTACTGTCTCAGTTGAAACAAATTCTTCCAGAATCGGATCCTCCTAATTTTAAAGAAATGCAGGATTTATTGCATGCAGCTGAATAAGTGGGAAAGCATACTTTGCAGTATGGTTTTGATTCTCTAGAGGCCTCTTGCAGAGCAGCAGTTACAGGCTCTGTCAGAGGACATGCTTGGTTAAAAGAACATACGTTACCAGATCATGTTAAAGCAAAATTATTGGATGCACCTTTGCAGCAGGATGTGTTATTTGGAGTTGAGGCAGAAGAGGTACTAAAGAAAATGGAGGATAAGGCAAAATCTATGCAAACGTTGAAGGATTTCTTACAGATTCAGCCTCCTAGATTTAGCAGAAACTGGCCAACTAAGAATTGGTCCTTTCCAATTTACAGACAGACCTCAAAGGGGAAGATACAGACGTCCAAGAGGTAGAGGTCAAACACAAGGTACTTGCAGGCCTCAACAATGGGTTGCATCAGGCCAGAAAGAAGGGGAAGACGGGCCCCAACCATGTAAACAGCTCCAATGACTTCCCACTACAGCTGCCAAACAAATCCTTCTTGGCATCCCCCTTGGGAGGAAAACTGGCACTCTACCACAATTGGCAAATGATCACCAAAGACAAATGGGTTCTCAGCATTGTATTTCAAGGTTACAGGTTCCACTTTCACACTCTGCAAGGTTAAAAGGAATGCCAAATCAATGGGCAAAGGCTCAAAAACAAATTACAGCACTCATGGATATAAGAGCTATTCAAAAGGTACCATCACAGGAGCAAGGACAAGGATTTTACTTGAGACACTTTCTGGTACCCAGAAAGGACAAAGCCTGGAGGCCCATTCTGGATCTTTCATCTCTAAACACTTACCTGGATGTTCCAAAATTCAAAATGTTGACATTACAGCAGCTTCTTCCCATGCTGGGCAAGAAAGCTTGGCTCGTGACCTTGGGACCTCAGAGGCATACCTGCATGTCCCTATCAGACAAAACTGCAGAAGATGCCTCAGATTCATAGCGGGTTCAATGCACTACCCATTCTCTGCACTGCCCTTTGTGAAGACCCTGGGTGCAGTAGATAAGCCAAAGTGCCTGACACCAGTAATTGCATTTTGCAGACAGAAAGGAATTTAAATTCATCCATACCTGGGATAACTGCCTGATTCAAGCAGAGCGCAAGGACATTCTTCTAAAGCATCTGGCATTTGTAAAAAAAACTGCTGAACAAATTGTTGTAGGAAGGAACGGATAAAAAATTAAAACACACTTGCGCTATCTTCTCTTACAACAAAAAGAGGAAACGCAGTGTGTATAAGGCAAATAAAATTTAATGAAAAACGGCTCACTATAACACACTCCACAACGGATATAATTCTTTCATTAATACATATAGAAATTGTTAAAATTGAAACGTTAGTTAAGCGCTTTCACCTAATCCAATAGGCTTCCTCAGAACTAACAGTGTTTCAAACAAGAACCATTTAAATAAACTTAATGGCGCGAAAACTCTTGCCATTATTTAAAGCCATACTTACATATAAACCATTAATGCACTTTATAAACAATTACTAATGAAATGTACAAATTCTCGATATCTAATAACTGTAGGTAAAATTCATTACTACATACCTATAACAAAATAACAGTATAAGGGACTGATAAATATTATAATAACAGTATAATGGACTGATGAAATTTATATTAATTTCCATGATGGTTATATACCTATTCTAACAACCCCTACTGGTTTACTGTATGTGTTAACTCTATATGTCAATTGTCTTAATATGGATAATTTAATAAAAACCATTAGAAATCTGTTGCCAAGCTCTTATTTGTAGCTTGGACAGTACTATAAATATGTTTTAAAGGCAGGAAAAATATGTGTATCAGTGTAATTCGTTAGAAGGAAACATAAAAATAACTGTAATAAAATTAACATAATAGTGAAGTTAAAATTAACGCTAAAAAATAGACTGGTAGTGTAAAAATAAGCTAGAAGTGTGAAAATAATCATTTTGAGAATGGATAAATGTTTGAGTCATATAGGAATATGCAAAATTCTTTAAAAAGTTCTTAAAAAAAAAAAAAAAAAAAAAAAAAAAAATTCTTATAAAAAATTCTTTTAAAAAAATTACTTGTAAACAAATATATAAAATTAAGAATTCATTAACAAGTTTTGATATATCAATTAAGTATTTTTTGTATGTAATTTATTGTATCCTAATAGTCAATTTGAATAAACCTATTACTATATACTTTTGTTGTGTTTAAATAGTAATAAATTTGACTCTATAATTATGTCTTAATGGATAACCTATACGATTCTATATAATGTTAATAAATGCTTTATAATAAATATTTTTTTAATAATAAATATTTTATAAAAAATTTTTCAATAATTTAATTATGCAACAATAAATATACTATAAAACATATTCAAAAACATTAAAAAATGTCATAAAAAATACCTCTTTTGATATTATGCTCCTGTTTGTGTTTTGGAATGTTATTTTTGTTCAATAACAGAATTGTGTATATATGACTTTTCTAATGAAATACTCTCCACTAATGACTTGTTATAATCTTAATAGAGGTTTGACAGCTATTGATTCATTAAGACCAGGTACAGTGGCTGCATCAGTAAATAACTGCCACCAGATTTCCTTAAAACTCAATAAATCTTTACGATTGTCACCTCCCAACCTAGGCTTAATGTGTTCCAAGATTCCAAAAGAGAATACATGATCAGCTCCCTCCTTCTCAACATGCCTATATAATGCATTGTTTGTATCCTTTTTTCTAATGCAATAAGTGTGATCGTAAATTCTCTCTTTAAATGCTCTCTCCGTTTTCCCACATAATATGCAGTACAGGTCAAACATTTAGCCAAGTAAATCACAAATGGCGATTGCAATTTGTTGCTAGTATACCTAATGACTGTCCTATTGGTGTTATTTAAAACAGTACATGATGTTCTTGTGATAAACTGACATTGGTTACAATTCTCACATTTTTTTGTTTTGGGCATTCTATCTGTGTCATTTACGGCAAAGTTGGTCACTTTGGAATATTCAAGAATTTTCTTTAAGTTGTCTGCCATCTTGTGTACTATGAGAGGTTTACTGCCCAGTAATTTAGAGATCTGTGGGTCAATGTCGAAAATTTTCCAATGCTTTTCCAACATACCTTGAATTATACTGAAATATGGTGTGTATGGGAGAATGCAAGCTTTCTGATATCTCTTATTACACATTTCTTCTTTATCCTTAATGTCTATGTCAGTAACACCTAGTAATGGTGAATACAATGTTCCCCATCTTGATGTGACATACCGAGCTACTTCAGATAGCATTTTACTGTTGTATTTCCTCTCCTTGAACATTTCTGTAATAAATTCAATTTCTTTTTCCATCTCCTCCTTTCTAGACGTCATCCTAACTGCCCTAAAACATTGGCCTTTAAATATATTGTGCAGCATTTTTCTAGGGTGGTAGCTTGTGTACTGTAAATAGTCATTGGAAAAGGTATTTTTTCTATGTATATTCGATTTAAACCCTTTCTCATCATGTGATATATATGTGTCCAAATATGCTATACCATTCTTGCTAACTGAGTGTGTGAATTTAAGAAATTCACTACTCATATTGATGTAAGTAATGAATTCATTCAATTCATCCATATCACCTTTCCACAAAATGTATATGTCATCTAGAAATCTAGTGTAATGCACCACATGAGTGAAATGACTACTCTTAAATAGACTCTCTTCCTCTCAATTCAGCATCACCAGATTCGCAAAAATTGGGGCACTAGCAGAACCCATGGCAACACCCCTGCTCTGTTTGAAATACTCAAATAGTATATAGTTGTTTTCCAACACTAAAGTCATGCATTCCATGATGAGACATATTTTGTCCCATTCAAATCTTGTGTGTCTCCTCATACTTTCACAAAACATATCCAGACCTTCCCTACTCGGGATGCATGAAAATAAATCAATGACATCTATTGTTACATATAAGATGTTGTCCGGGTTCAAATGGACTGGATATTTTCTGAGGAAATCCCATGAATCCTTAAGCAAATGTGGAATACTTAAATAAATATCTTTTAACCACACATCAATAGCTTTTCCCATTTGAAAGGTCTTAGACTTACTTCCAGAGACAATTGGCCTGAAAGGGGGGTCCACACTGTTTTTGTGGATCTTTGGGATCCCTACAAGAACAGCCATTTTGGGATTTGGCACTTTCAAAAAATTGTAAGTGTCATTGTTTATTCTATTATCTATCCAAAACTCCTCCAGGTATGAATTGATTCGCTGATACGCTATGTTAATCTCATTTAAAGAAACTGTCTCATAATTCCCAGTTTCGGTGAGTATAGCATTTAGTTTGGTATTGTATTCCATTCGGTCATATATGACAATCCCCCCTCCCTTGTCGGGTTTCATTATACGAATGTTATGGTTGTTTCTAAGATTCCTGAGTTCTTCCCTCTCCCCCTTGGTTAGATTGTCCTGGAATTTACTGTTCCTAACTTTGTTTGTGAAACCATACAGGTCTCTATGCACCTGCTTCTCAAAACAGTCCACCAAAGGATGCATTAATAGTACAAACGTACTTTTGTTTTTTAGTGCTGTCTCTCCCTTAATCTGTTCAACAGGTGTTTTATCATTCTTGTTCTGATACATAATAGACAAATTCAATTTGCGTGTAAACAACTTTGTTTCAATTAAATGGTCAACTAAGTTGAATTTCGGAGTAGGAATGAATTTCATTCCTTTAGATAGAAGCCTGAAGTGTGTATCTTCCACTTTAAAATTAGTATAGTTGTATATTTTGAAATTGTCCAAACTATGTACTACTCCGTCCATGTGTATACATTTCTCTTCAACTGTTGCCTTTCTACCTTCATTTTCTACCAATCTGACCATATCTCTTCCTGATATCTTGTTGGTCTCTGATTGTAGTCCCCGTATTGATTCCCTTTCTTTGCCCTTGTTTTTTCTTTCCAATACTGGGGGTTCCAGTTGCTCTGAAAATTTTGATTGTACACACCTTTTTTACCACCATCTTCCTCATAATTGTCGTGTATGTTACCTTTCTCCTTATAACTTTGATTTCTACCAAATTTGCTATAATTGTGATGTTTAGTGTCAGATTTATATTTGTTGAAATTCTGTTGCTTGTGCCACCTGTATACCCTACCTTCTTTATATTGACCCAAATCTCTAATTTCTTACTTTTCCTTTCATATACACTTCTAGAATTTTTTCCCACTAACTCAAATTGCTTATACAAATAAATCCATTCGTCAAACGCTAAATCACTCTCTACTTCTTGGTTTAAATTCTCCGCTTGTTTGAGTTCCATAAGTTTCTCATCATAGTATTTGATCAGTAAATTTATATACTTGAATCCGCATTCATTAAATAAATTGTTGAATTCATTGATCATATCATCATTAATGTTTAAACCTAGGGGAAATTTAAAAAATCTAAGTCCCATAGGGACCACCTTACACTGTATACACTTGTGCAAATAAGCATTTTCTATTTTAGTATTGTTAATGTTGTTCATAATCCTGCCTAACTTATATATCTTGTCCTTAAGCCTTTCATTGGTTTTTCCATAACCACCTATTTTATGAGGAGTACCCATTTTCCCCTGCCCAATGTTGTCAAAATTACAGTCACTGAAAAGAAAATTGTTCATGCTGGTAATGGCATTGTTTGCCACTGTGTGCAATTTGTCAACATAAGACGTATTCACAACAGTACCTTTCTTTGTGTTTTGAGTGCCCACAGTGTTTGCATAAGTTCTAACAGGCTTAGTACGTTTGGATCTTGTGCCTGTACGAAGCATAATAAGCATTGGAAAATTTTCGACATTGACCCACAGATCTCTAAATTACTGGGCAGTAAACCTCTCATAGTACACAAGATGGCAGACAACTTAAAGAAAATTCTTGAATATTCCAAAGTGACCAACTTTGCCGTAAATGACACAGATAGAATGCCCAAAACAAAAAAATGTGAGAATTGTAACCAATGTCAGTTTATCACAAGAACATCATGTACTGTTTTAAATAACACCAATAGGACAGTCATTAGGTACACTCATTTGTGATTTACTTGGCTAAATGTTTGACCTGTACTGCATATTATGTGGGAAAAACGGAGAGAGCATTTAAAGAGAGAATTTACGATCACACTTATTGCATTAGAAAAAAGGATACAAACAATGCATTATATAGGCATGTTGAGAAGGAGGGAGCTGATCATGTATTCTCTTTTGGAATCTTGGAACACATTAAGCCTAGGTTGGGAGGTGACAATCGTAAAGATTTATTGAGTTTTAAGGAAATCTGGTGGCAGTTATTTACTGATGCAGCCACTGTACCTGGTCTTAATGAATCAATAGCTGTCAAACCTCTATTAAGATTATAACAAGTCATTAGTGGAGAGTATTTCATTAGAAAAGTCATATATACACAATTCTGTTATTGAACAAAAATAACATTCCAAAACACAAACAGGAGCATAATATCAAAAGAGGTATTTTTATGACATTTTAATGTTTTTGAATATTTTTTAGTATATTTATTGTTGCATAATTAAATTCATCGAAAAATTTTTAAAAAAATATTTATTATTAAAAAATATTTATTATAAAGCATTTATTAACATTATATAGAATCGTATAGGTTATCCATTAAGACATAATTAGAGTCAAATTTATTACTATTTAAACACAACAAAAGTATATAGTAATAGGTTTATTCAAATTGACTATTAGGATACAATAAATTACATACAAAAAATACTTAATTGATATATCAAAACTTGTTAATGAATTCTTAATTTTATATATTTGTTTACAAGTAATTTTTTAAAAGAATTTTTTATAAGAATTTTTTTTTTTTTTTTTTTTTTAAGAACTTTTTAAAGAATTTTGCATATTCCTATATGACTCAAACATTTATCCATTCTCAAAATGATTATTTTCACACTTCTAGCTTATTTTTACACTACCAGTCTATTTTTAGCGTTAATTTTAACTTCACTATTATGTTAATTTTATTATTACAGTTATTTTTGTTTCCTTCTAACGAATTACACTGATACACATATTTTTCCTGCCTTTAAAACATATTTATAGTACTGTCCAAGCTACAAATAAGAGCTTGGCAACAGATTTCTAATGGTTTTTATTAAATTATCCATATTAAGACAATTGACATATAGAGTCAACACATACAGTAAACCAGTAGGGGTTGTTAGAATAGGTATATAACCATCATGGAAATTAATATAAATTTCATCAGTCCATTATACTGTTATTATAATATTTATCAGTCCCTTATACTGTTATTTTGTTATAGGTATGTAGTAATGAATTTTACCTACAGTTATTAGATACCGAGAATTTGTACATTTCATTAGTAATTGTTTATAAAGTGTACGCAATGTAAGCATTAATGGTTTATATGTAAGTATGGCTTTAAATAATGGCAAGAGTTTTCGCGCCATTAAGTTTATTTACATGGTTCTTGTTTGAAACACTGTTAGTTCTGAGGAAGCCTATTGGATTAGGTGAAAGCGCTTAACTAACGTTTCAATTTTAACAATTTCTATATGTATTAATGAAAGAATTATATCCGTTGTGGAGTGTGTTATAGTGAGCCGTTTTTCATTAAATTTTATTTGCCTTGTACACACTGCGTTTCCTCTTTTTGTTGTAAGAGAAGATAGCGCAAGTGTGTTTTAATTTTTTATTTGTAAAAAAAAGTTAAGTTGCCTGGGGTACACAGTAAACGAAAAGAAATCAAAACTAGTCACCTCACAAGAGGTTATATTCTTGGGTGCCAGCTTGAACACAACGGTCCAGATGGCGTATCTCGCGTCAGACAAACTAGGGCAACTGACCCAATACTTTCAATTGATGGCAACAAAGACCCAACTCCCTGAAAGAAAAATTTTGCAGGCCTTGGGTTACATGGCATCTTGCATACTACTAATTTCATATGCCAGACTGCATATGAGGAAACTACAATGGTACCTAAAGAATGTATGGTCTTAGCACTGTCAAAGTTTGGAAAGTTATACCACTAATCCCTTGCCTTCAACAGGAGTTTCAATGGTGGGCTCAAGCTTGTCACCTCAAGGGACAGCCTTTTACACAACCCACAGCCTGGCAAACACTGACAACAGATGCATCGGATTATGCCTGGGGAGCACACATGGCAGGCAAATGTATTCAGGGCACGTGATACGCAGAACAAAGGCATCTTCACATCAATTAAGAGATGCTAGCTGTACAAAATGTGCTTATAGCTTTCATCCAGGACAACTGCTACTAAAGACTTGACAACACAGTTATGTGGTGCATACACAAGCAAGGGGGCACTCACTCCTACCCCCTGTGCAGGCTAACTGCAACACAGCTATAAACTTTCAAGTTCATCTGCAAGCACAATTCCTGCCAGGAGACAAAAACACACTGGCAGACTACTTTAACAGAAACATCATGGATCCCCACGAATGGGAGTTCAATCCACAAATATTCAGAATGATAACAGAAATGGTGGAGCCCAGACATAGATCTGTTTGCATCCCCAATAAACTGCCAGCTACAAAAATTCTGCACAAGGAGTTACCATCCACAAGCATGGAAGGTGGATGCCCTCTCATTCAGCTGGGAGAACCTACCATTATACGCTTTCCCACCACTACTTCTCCTACCAAAGGTACTCGTAAAAGCTAGGCAGTAAGAGCCGAAGATGATTCTGATTGCACCAGACTGGCCATGCCAGCACTGGTACCCAATCTTAAGGAGCTTACCACAAAGAACCACCCTGGATTTTCCTCAAATCCCACATCTTCTGACTCTGCACAACAAACAAATACTACACAGCCAGCTAAAGACCTTAAACCTAGCTGCATGTAAGATTCCTTAGTCAAGCAAGCAATGCCTCTCTTCAAAGCTGTTATGGATGTCATTCTGGTGGCCAGAAGGCTTAGTACCATGGATGTCATTCTGGTGGCCGGAAGGCCTAGTACCAGGAAAGCCTATTTGGATAAATGGAAGATTCTGTGCCTGGAACCAAGCTCACAGCCTTGACCCTCTTATCCCAAACATTACTCGGATACTACAATACTTAACTGAGATGGTGGACAAAGGACTCTCGTTTTCATCCATCAAGATCAACGCCTCTGCCATCTCTGCTCATTACAACACTGATCCGCCAGTTTTCTTTAATCCTCTGTTAAAACAGTACGTCAGAGGGGCTAAAAACATAACACCGCCCCGTAGAGCACCAACTCCAACTTGGGACCTCAACTTTGTTTGAGCCAGCCAACACAGCAGAATTAAAATAAATCTCTTGGAAAACTGCTCTCCTCCTGGCAATATCAGTATGAAGAGTTTCAGAATTACAGGCACTAATGGCAGTGGAACCTTTCCTCATTTTCCACCAGGACAGGGTGTCTTTAAGAACTAACACTACTTTTATGCCAAAGGTGGTATCCAGTGTGGCTCTAAACCAAACTATTCACCTGCCAACTTTTTATCCTAAACCACAGAATAAAGGGGAGAGACTACTGCACTCTTTGGACATTCACAGGTAGTTGGGCTTCTACTTGGACAAAACCAAAGCTTTCAGAAAATCTGAACAATTATTGGTAGCATATACTGCAGGAGCACAGGGAAAGTCCATTTCAAAACGGACTATTTCAAAATGGATAGGACATTGTACACATTTCTGCTACGCATACCATGTAAAACCTGTACCTAGCAGCATTAGATCTCACTCCACCAGGGCAACAGCCACTTCAATTGTCTACCTCAGGGGAGTACCTACCAAGGATATTTTGGAAGCGGTAACTTTGAATTCTGTACATAGCTTCACCAAGCATTACCATCTTCCTCTATACTCTAAATCCAGAGATGGCTTCGCCACTGCAGTGCTGCAGGGCCTTATAGCCACCCCTAATGCCTTATAGAACCAAAGTGTAATGGCTGTAGCAGTGTAACACTATGAACATAGTACAGTTTTGTACCTACCATAAATGTAGATGTTGGTGTATACACTGCTGCAGTCCATGTTACCCTCCCTCCTTCCCCTCTTACTGGCTGGTACGTACCTATGTCTTCTACCCTTACTACATATGGGGGAGTATTTGCTGGTCGCTGCAAGTTGTTTTTTTGCTTTTCTTATGTATGTTTTATTAGCAATTGGAATTGCCTACCTAGTTAGAGGCACCTGACATCTGGGGCAAGAAAAACTGAAGAAAGTGGCATCGGCTGCATCTTGTATACTCCTGTCGCACTGACGTCAGGGAGGAGGCGACAGCAACAGACGCCGGACCAAGATTTTGGAACTCAGGCCGACTGGGGAACCACCTGACGGCAGGATAACCCAAGTGTAATGACTGCAGCAGTGTATACACTCTAACATCTACATTTATGTTGGGTACAAAACTGTACTTTCTCTCTGGTTCCCTGTCTCTTGGATTGTGGATCTGAGAGAGGAATACCAGTCCTGAATGATCCCTTTAGAAGAAATTTCTTTTAGGGACAAAATCTCTCTTAAATGATGTAGCTCTTTCAGTGAGAGTACAGGACTGACTGCCTTCTGATAAAGATGGCAGATGCAAGGAAAGGCTAGGCATGAAAGTTTATACCTTTTGCCACCTTGGATTTAGGGCAGTTAACTATCAGATCCCTATGTCCATATTTTTGGCTCTTCATTCCCAGGCCTGTTTGGTGTATTTCTGCGCTTCCAGACTCTGGGGAAAATGCTTTTGCTCTTTCTTTGTTGGTTACTTCCTCCCAGGTGTGTCGTCATTCTATCAAGTGTAGTTATGCAGCAGATGTTTCCTCTAGGGCTTTCACTTTGGTCAGTGATGAAGTATTTTTGGCTTTGGCTTCAACCTTTGCCTGCTATAAAGACTAGGTTGATGGATGTTCCTCTAGATAAACACTTTATCTGAAGTTTTTCATTTGGTCTTCAACCTGTGGGTACCAGATTGGAGCCAGCAAATTCACTAGCATTTGCTCTGAGCTCCAAGCTCCTCCCCTTGCCCATAATATCACTCCACTAGGTGATTAGTGTAGGTTTCCTCTCCTCCTCCCCTCGCTAGTGTTTTAGTTTTCCTGTAGTTTGTGTTAGCGTGTTGCTTCACCTCCCCCTCAGTGCTCTGTGTGGCGAGTGGTTCTGAGTGGGGAAATGAGCATCTTTCTTTCTCCTTTTCCTTCTGTTATTGTATGATTTTTCTTCTGTAGAGAGAGATGGCTGACCCAAGCCAGTCTTCAAGAGGTGCACAGTGTGGCCACAAATTGTCTCCAGCATATGGCCACACTTATGTTCTTGGGCGTAGCACATTTCAGTACTGACTGTACTATTTGTGTGGGTTTTAACCTGTGCACTATTAAGGATAGGAAGGTTAAGTTGGCCCTGAAAGGCCTTCTTCCCACTTCTGAGGCAGCTGCCTCGTCCACTGCTTCAGTCACAGTGGCTGCTGTGGTCACCTGTCCTCTTGCCCTTGCTTCTCCCCCCTCCCAGGCTGGGACTCAGCCTTCTGTTTGCCTGTTGGAGCGCAGAAGGTACAGAGAGGAGAGAGAGAGCATGAAGCAGAGAAACGCTAGAGATCTCTAACTTCCTTCTACTCCAGCCAAGTCTGGCTAGGATCCGTGACTACCCTCTGCTATGATCTCTGAGATTTTCCCCGGAGCCAGAGGAGACACGTCTGCCATCTAGGGCCTCTGTTCCTCAGCCCACCAGGTTGGCGTCTGTGGCCTCGTAGAGATCAACATTTAGCTTATCTGAAGTTGACATGGATAAAATGAGGTCAATTCGTACTCTGATCCAGTTGTGGGTCTTGCCTGCCCCCTCTTCCTCTGGAGGGGGGAGCTTGCTTTCCTTTTTCACACATTTCTTTCTCTGATCCATCCACCAGGTTCAGTGTAATCTGATCAGGGGATGGCCTTGGGGGTTGGTGCTGACTGTACTGGTGGTCTTGACACCAGCAGCTGCCTGGAGTGTGTTTGATCGGAGCAGTTTGGATCTGAGTGGCTCTCTGACCCAGAGCTTGGGTGTCCGATCCAAGGGAGCAGAACTTTTATCGGCTCTGGTGTTAGGCCATGCCCCCCCAGAGCTCCGTCCACTTCAGGCCCAGCTCAGATTCTCATGTCTGATCTGGGGAGTGGTTTCATAGATGGGTACTAAGATATTGGTCCAAGGGCCTAATTAAGCCTAGCCAACAAGGTTCTCTGGCTTATGCCACCTAATAGCTATTTTCTGTGCCAGTGTCTAGCAGAGCCACAGAAGTGATCCCCGGAGTGCATTTCCCATCCACTTGTCAAGAATTTTCTTGAGTGCTAATAAGGAACTTTGCTTGACATAGATGGGTAGCTTGTTCGAGTATGGGAAGTCTCTGGAGCAGTAATCTGTCCCTCCAGCAAGTCCTGTTTATTGTGGTGACAAGGTTTAGGTCCCTAGAGCGTGTAGCTCAGAGAGATTGGAATTTAAGTGTAGCATATCCAACAGCTCTAGGTTTGACATGGCTTTATATGTTGGGCAGAGATCACCTCGGAGTAGGCGATATGCTAGAGGAAAGCTGGAGTTGTTTGAGACTTGGTGTAGGGCATCTGAGGCCAGTAATCCTCTTTGTGGGGTACATCTGTGGCCTTTCCAGCTGCTGCAGATGTCTTGTGGTACATTCCAAAAGGTGAATTGTACTCTGTAATGGGTCTGAGTGTCGTGGAGGGGGAACAATGACCTTTTTTTTTTTTCTTTCTTATGATGGGGTGTGCCATGTAGGATTTCTTGTGGCAATGTGATTATCAAAGGAAGAGACTACTGTCTCAAGGTCTCTTATCACACATTCAGCTTTAGACTGCCACCTATGTGGTAGTTCATGGGTACAAAGGTGGATGACTATGCACTTTTTGGTACTGAGCTT
The DNA here is from genome assembly GCF_019279795.1 of Protopterus annectens. NCBI lineage: Eukaryota > Metazoa > Chordata > Ceratodontiformes > Protopteridae > Protopterus > Protopterus annectens. The sequence goes on along the minus strand of NC_056734.1, from coordinate 684,357,452 downwards.
GAGGCCATGGGTCTGACACCAAGCATCTTTTTCAGTGAGGCCCTTCTGTAGGATATCCACATCATTTGGGGACTATATACTATGGCTCCTAGTTTGCAGTCATCTGTGAACTTTGTTAGCAAAAGGCCTTCTGTGTTTGGTATCTACTTCTCTGAAGTAAAGGCTAACGAGAGGTCCCAGGACTGAACCCTGTGGTACTCCACTTGTCACTGGTTTGAAGTCAGATTTGGAGCCCAACTTTTACAGTGTGGGTTCTCTCAGTGAGCCAGTTGGCAACCCATCTTGTGATGCAAGGATTTATGCCTAGTTTAGTGACTTTATCTATAATCCCAGAATGGGGGATGGTGTCTAAAGCCTTGAGTAGGTCAAGATAGGCTGTGTGAACCACCTTACCCTAGTCTACAGCTTTGTTGACTGCCTCGAAGTTTATCAGTTTCAGGAGGCATGATCTGCCTTTCACAAACCCAGTGTCCTTTGGAGTTCTATGGGCTTACAGACCAGGCTAATAGGGCGATAGTTCCCGGGATCAGTGGTGGCTTCCTCTGTGGAGAGGGATAACCATTGCTGTGTGCCATTCAGTGGACCCAAAGACTGATGTGAGGCTGATTGAAAATGGTGATTAGGTTCAGTGATTTTACACTAGCTTCAGAACTAACTGGCTCCCCACCTATCTGCCAGGATGTTGGCAATATTAGTTGGTTCTGTTATTTTTGTGCTGTAACTTGGAGCAGATCTGGGTGTTGCCATTGAGATTCCTGACATGGCTATAGAATGCTTTGTGGATGGCCTTAGAATCCAATAGCGATTTTGTTTTCATAGCTAGCTTTGGAGGATCTTATAAGGGATCTTAGCTTTTTACTGAGACTGACCAGGGAACTCCTCCACTCATGGAATTTTACTCTCTTGCAACAGTTTCTTCCATCTGTTGTGGAGTTTGGCAGGGGACCACCAGATTGGCTTTTTGGAGGATAACACTATCCATGCACCTGTGCAAGTGCTTAGAGTGCATTTCTGTAGGATTCGGCAGTCGTAACTGTATTGCCCATCTGTAGGGGTGTCATGAAGTTTGCCATTTCTGTCTTAAGAAGCATGAAGTTGGCTTTGGAGAAACTTTTTGCAGTGGCTTCTTTAATGGGGGGGGGGGGGGTGGGATGTGGATGTCTATGGTGATTAGCTTATGATCGGATGTGACAGAGTAGTTGACTTCAGGTGTGTAACACCAGTCACTCATGTTGGTAATGACTAGGTCTAGGATATTGTTGCCCTTGGTGGGGTTGTGGATAATTTGATCTAGGACATTGGAGTTTATGAATTCCAGAAAGTGAGTGAGGGAGATGGTACAGGAGTAGTTTTCCCAGTTAATTGTGGGGTAGTTGAAATCGCCCATTATTAAGGTGTTTGGTTGAACCCTGATTTTCCAGTATATCAAAAGAGGAGTGGGAATCCTGGGGCATGGTGGATCTGTAGCAGGCTAAAATTTGGATTGCGTTTTTGCCCAGAGTTAGTTGCACTGCAAGAACCTCTGATGTGTTATGCTGAATAGCCTGGAGGTGTGGATATCCTTAATGAATATGGACACACCTCCACCTTTTGTGTTCCGGTCCAGGTTAGATGGCTGGAAAGTGTGGTATGAGTTGTAGCTTGGTAATGCAAGGGTGCACTCTGGAGCCTTGAACCAGGTCTCCATCACTACACAGATATCTGTTCTCCATTTTAAGGAGTCTCTCTGAGTGAATTTTAAGATTTGGACTTCTAGCATTGAGTAGCATTACTAGTTTTGCTTGCCTCTTCCTGTTATGGTGGTGAATTTGTCATTTGAACCTTGCCTAAAGGCACTATAGGGGTGGCAAGAGCATTGGCCAGTATCTGGAATCCCAGGGGTGACAGTTGCAGGCCATGTCTGTTTACCATGTTGTCCCAGGCAGACAGATATTGGATCCCCTTAAAATGACACCAGAAGCTTAGCCAATTGTTGATGCCAGTCATTTTGTCTTTGTACTACAGCATCCTTCTGGGCAATGGCAAGATGCTACTCAGGGCTAGGGTCATAACCTGCCTGGGCTAAAAGATCTGAGAGCTCTTCAAGGTCTCGCTTCATGTAGTCCATGGAGGTGCATCTTGGGTCGTATACATCAACATGGACAACGAGTCATATTTGCACTTGGTGTGGAATGACCTGAGTGCATTGGTTATGTGGCGATTCCTGGCACCCGACAGGCAGTTGACAGCCTTTTTGTTTAGTCTGGTGAGTGGGACATCAGTGTGCCTGACTATGGAGTCACCTATGACTAGGATGTTGGGTATGGGCTTTTGTCTTATTGGCTGTGCTTGAGTGGCACAGAGTCTGTGGGCTGTGTCATTTGGGTTGTGTTGGGAGGTGGTTGAGTTTCTGCTTTGGAGGTCTCTGCTGCTTAAGCAGATTGAGAGCCTCCACAAATGTTTGTGTAGATTCTGGTGGTGTAGGTTTACTGGGAGTACAAGTGTGGTGCACGTGTTAACTTTCAAGTGCAGTCTTGGTTGGAGAGAGCTTTACCTCCAGTTTTGCTAGATAAGTGCATCTCTCACAGGTTTTGGTGTTAGGAGGAGAGAGTTGTCTATACCTTTCAAGGCATGTTTTGCCAACGCCCGATATGACAGCTGTACTTTTTTTTTTTTTTTTTTTTTAAGACCGTCAAACTTTGGTCCAGAGTGAGAAAGACGGGAAGACAGTTTGCCATAGGAATCCACTTCTCTTACCCTCAAAGATCCTTTTCCTGGAATCTGAGAGGGCAAAAGATGTGGTTCTGGAAGTCCCAGTATTCCTGGGGCACTCGGGGGGGGGGGGGGATGGCGGGGTCCAAGGAATTTTGGGTCGCTAACATTTCTTGGACAGGCCCAGACAGCAACCCTCAGGGTTGCCTGACTGCTCTGGATTGGGGGGGGGGTGTTTGGGCAGGACAATCAAAGGCCGGGGATTGATTGTTGCACTTGGCTGCATGAGAGTCTGTAACAGACCACTGGGTGCTTCAGATCATATCCAGAGGATGCTCTATCCCATTTGTGATTCCTCTCAAAAACTTCCAAAACTCCTCCTGGATATACCCAAGCAAAGGGAGACAGCAGCACTGGAAATCTCCTAAGCTTCTATAGAAATGAGCCATTGAACCCCCCCCCCCCCCCCCAGATCCGTCTGGGTCCGGCATTTACTCGATGTTCTTTTTGGTGCCAAAGAAAGGGGGGGATTTGGGTCCCTGAACCTGTCAGTTGCCAAAAAAATTCTGGATGGTCATAGTCTGTGCCGTACCTGCAAGGGAGCGACTGAATGTACTCGTTGGACCTCCAGGATGCCTACTATCACATAAAGATGCACATTGGCTCCAGGAGGTTCCTCTGCTTCTGGCTAGTAGTTAATTACCAGTTTCGAGCCCTACCTGTTGGTCTTGCCACAGCCCACAGGATGTCCACCAAAGTGATGGTAGTAGCGGCTCACCTGAGGCTTCAGGAGATTCAGGTCTTATCCATACCTGGATGATTGGCTCCTCACTGCTCCCACCAGTTTCTCAAACCAGGAACCATTTCTTAAAGCTTAATTGGGTATTACAATCAACGTATCCAAATCACTTCTAAATCATGTCCTAGTGATAAACTACATTGGGGCAAGGATGGACACTGCAGTGCTTCCTGACTACAGAGTGCGAAAACTGAGGATGCACGTTTCCCTGATCTAGCGTTATCTTCTCTCTGCATAATCTGTGCTGAGGGCCTTGAGTTCTATGGCATTGACCATAATGCTTCCTCTGTGTGACAAGTTAAACATGCAAGTACTACAGTGGACACTAGCAGTGCAATGGTCCCTGTTGGATCTTCATTATCGTATCCAGTACACCTCAGTAGAGTCTGCAGGTCTTCCCTTCTGTGGTGGATATTCCCTCCGGAAGTCTGAGGGATTAGCTTTTGTTGCAGCCCCTGTCCAAGCCACAGGAACCATGGATGCCTTCCGACTTGGGTGGGGGGGGCATTGTTTGGGCATGACTTTCAAAGGCCTGTGGTTCCCTGTAGAGACCTGTATACATATAAATGTTCTGGAGATGAGGGCGGTCCTTTTGGCGTTGCAGGTACTTCATGCCTTTCTTCCTCTGGGAACCATTGCAATTCTATCTGACATGTCAGTGGTCTGGCATGTCAACAAACAGGGAGGGACCAGATCTTGCCCCCTTTGTTGTGAGGCCATCAGTGTGGGCATGGGCATTCCTGAACAGTCCAACATTTTAGTCAGGTTGTCTGACTATTCTGATGCCTTGCAATTGGTCTCTGAATCGGTCAGTATCAGAGCAGATCTTTCTGGAGTTGGGTTAGCCTTGCTGCGATTTCTTTGCATCTCCTTCCAACGCAAAGTGCAATGATTTCTTTGCTCTGAAACCCCAGCCAGGGAGTCCCCCAGAGATGCTGTAGTCCATGCTTGGTCTTCTGTATGCTTACCCTCCATTATCTCTTTTATTTAGAGGTTTCTACAGAAAGATTGTCGACTGGGGAGCAAAGTGATCCTTGTTGCCCCATTTTGGCCTTGCCAGGTATGGTTTCCCTTCCTTTGGTCTCGTCTTCTAGCTCCACCTTGGATCCCATTTGGGATGTTGTTTCACACCCCTCTGGGGGGGGGGGGTCCTCATCTGAACCTAGACAGTTTGAATCTCATGGCTTGGCTGCCCCAGGTCTCCTGGTTGCTAGAACTCCTGGATTTTTCTCTTTAGCCAGGTCTGTTCTGGTGGCAGCTCAAGTCTTCCACCAGGAAGATTTACCACAGCAAATGGAAACTTATTTTTCCTTTTGGGCTTAAAGGAGTTTAGATCCTTTCATGGCTCCTATTTTGGCCATTCTTTACTTCCTAGCCAATATTTTTCAACAAGGAGCAAACTCTTCTATCAAAATTCAATTGGCTGCCATCTCTCATTTTCATGTGGGTGAGAATTCTGCCTCTGGCCTTTTCCAGACTGTGTAAGGCCTTTATTAAAGGTACTTCACTATTAAGCCCCCTGGTCAAGGATCCTGTTTCTCCATGGGGCCTTACTATGGTTCTTCAAGCTTTGGTCGCTCTGTCATTCGAACCTGCTGCAACCACAGATATCATTTTTTTGTCTTGGAAAACAGCATTTCTAGTAGCTTACACCTCTGCTAAAAGCGTTTCAGAACTACAAGCTTTGTTCATTTAAAGTTCCATACATGATTTTCCATAAAGATAGGGTTTCCCTTTGGCCCAGTCCGTCCTTTCTTCCAAGGTTGCATCACAAGTTAACATCAATCAGACCATTAACTTACCTGTCTTCTTCCCAAATTCTGCAAACAAAATGCAGTACAGACTCCACTTGGATGTTCATAGACTGTTAGGATTTTATTTACACAGAACTAAACATTTTCGTAAACCTTTCTCCAAGGTCACTATTGTTAGGTGGATTTCTTTGTGCATCCTTCAGGTCTATAAGGATGGGGGTTTGTCTTCTCTGGGTCAGTGAAAGCTAATTTCACTAGGTTAATGGCTACTTCTGTGGCCTTTTTGTCTAGTCTCATTGAATGACATTTGATCTTCAGCTACGTGGTCCTCATCTCATACTTTTATTTCTCACTAAAAGTTGGATTTGACTTTCAGGAAGAGAGCATCCTTTGGTTCTGCGGTGCTTCGGAATATCCTTCCATGAGGGCCACTCAAGAGTTTAGTAGCTGGCGACTCTGTCCCACAGGTTTAAGACAAAATGAAGTAAACTACTTCAGGTACAGAAGTTATGTACTCGCCATAACGTTCATCTGAGTAGTTCTACTTCATTTGTCTTCAACCGTCCCTCCTTCCCCCTGACCTTGTATGAACAGCCTGTTGCCGACAGTTTTAGGTCAAAGTATTCATCTTGTTTTCAGTACAAGTGGCAGCAAACTCTGGGGGTTGGAAGGTAGTGGTGGTGTATTATGGTTAGAGAGGAGCTCTGAGCAAATGCTAGTGAATTTGCCAGCTCTGATCCGTTACCCACAAGTTGAAGACAAATGAAGTAGAACTACTCAGATGGGACTATGTTCGTGTTACACTGCTGCAGTCATTACACTTGGGTTATCCTGCCGTCAGGCGGTTCCCCAGTTGGCCTGAGTTCCAAAGTCTTGGTCCAGCATCGGTTGCTGTCGCCTCCTCCCTGACGTCAGTGCGATGGGTACATAAGATGCAGCCAATGCCATTTTCTTCAGTCTTTCTTGCCGCGCGGTGCCCGAAGCAGAAGCAGTTCGCAAGTGTCGGTCGGCCAACTCCTGAGATCTTCATTCCAAATCCAGAACCAAAGTCTTCTACAAAGCTAAGTACCCCGTTGGGGAAACTTTTTTTTTTCTTGCCTCAGACCGATGTCAGTAAAAGTTAATAACTGTATTTCTTGTGGGAAGCAAATACCTCCTAAGGAATTCCACTCCTATTGTATTCCATGCCTAGGCCCAGACCACAACGTCAGTGGTTGTCTGTTTTGTGCTAGGTTTAACAAGCGCACTATTAAACGTCTGTTTGATTTTGCCTGACATTTCGGCAGAAAATTCAATTACACCATGCCGTCGGAACTTCTGACGACCGGATTACATAAAAAAAAAAAAAACGCAAAGACCAAGACAGGCATCTAAGGCCCAAAACTGATGAGGCCTCTTCTAGGTCAGTCGCCGGTTCCCAGTTTTCAGCCAGGTGCCTACGCAGCCCCTGACTACCGCTTCCACAGAACCACAGACCGCCTCCGACTCCCACGTGGAGCTAGGCCTTTGGACGCTCTGTTTTCAACCTACCGAAACTAACCCTTCTGAGGGAACCGAAGTAACTGAGCAATCCACAGTCTCTGAGGGTGTCTTCAGACCTACCCAGTTGACCATTAAACCCTCTGCTAAGTCTAAGGCCTCCTTAAAAACAAACAGATGCAGCATTCTCCAGGACAGGCTTCCATGCCCAAGAAACAAATACTCAAAATGGCCGAAGACCTAATCACCCTGATGAGGGGGTCCCATCCTCCTGATAAAAGGCCCAGACAGGATGCAGACTTTGAATCTTCCGACCAGGTGTCCATTTCTTCAGATTCATCCTCAGACCTAGGATATTCCTTACCCCCTTATGAGGATTCTGATGCTGAGGAATCCATTCCATCAGCCTCTCTGCCTGAGGACTACTCCTTTGGGGAGATCTTTGCATACCATGGAGCATTTCCATTGGGAAGGCCAGGATTACTCGGAATCCAAGAAAAGGCTCAGACTTCCTTTTATTGCTTCAACACAGACCCCTTGCTATTCCGCCAGTGTTGGATATTGTGGATGATGTGTACACTGAATCCAACTTAAACCCTGACTCCTTACCTCCAGCCCCAGTTAAACCTGAGAGTCCCTGACTCTCAGATTTCTGTATAAAAGCCCTGTTGCTGACCCTGAAACTATTTCTCAGGGACCCAAAGGGATTAAGGCCTCATCAGCGAAAAACCCAGTTCCCTCTGACAGATTCCAGAGCATTAGACAGATGGGGAAAAAGTATATAAGTCTGCAACTTTAGTAATGAGGGCCTTAAATTGCCAGTTTCACATGCTAAAATATCAGCAATTTTTGATGTCTCAGTTGAAGATGCTTCCAGATTTAGATCCTCCTAATCTTAAAGCAATGCAGGATTTATTGCATGCAGCTGAACAAGTGGGAAAACATACTTTGCAATGTGGGTTTGATTCCTTAGAGACCTCCTGTAGGACAGCAGTTACAGGCTCTGTTATTAGAAGGCATGCTTGGTTAAAAGAACATACGTTACCAGATCATGTTAAGGCAAAATTATTGGATGCACCTTTGCAGCAAGGATGTGTTTGGAGTCAAGGCAGATGAGGTATTAAAGAAGATGGAGGATAAGGCAAAATCTATGCAAACGATGAAGGATTTCTTACAGGTTAAAATTGGTCCTTTCCACTCCCAGACCTCAGAGGCAGATACAGACGTCCAAGAGGTAGAAGTCCATCACAAGGTCCTTACAGGCCTCGACAATGGGGGTACCCTAGGCCAGGAAGAAGGGGAAGACTGGCCACAGCCTTATAAAAAGCAGCCTCTGTGACTTCCCACTACAGCTGCCAAACAGCTCTCTTGGCAGCCCCCTTAGGAGGAAAACTGGCACTTTTCTATCACAATTGGCATTGCATCACCAAGGACAAATGGGTTCTCAAAATTGTATCTCAAGGTTACAGGTTCCACTTTCACACTGTGCCAAGGTTGAAAGGAATGCCAAATCAATGGGCAGAGGCTCAAAAACAAATTACAGCACTCCTGGATATGAGAGCTATTCAAAAGGTACCACCACAGGAGCAAGGACAAGGGACAAAGCCTGGAGACCCATTCTGGACCTTTCTTCTCTGAACACTTACCTGGATATTCCGAAATTCAAAATGTTGACACTACAGCAGCTTCTTCCCATGCTGGGCAAGAAAGCTTGGCTCGTGACTTTGGACCTCAGAGGAATACCTGCATGTCCTTATCAGACAAAACTGCAGAAGATGCCTCTGATTTCTAGCTGGTTCAATGCACTATCCATTCTCTGCACTGCCCTTTGGCTTACCTACTGCGCTCAGGGTCTTCACAAAGTGCCTGGCACCAGTAATTGCATTTTGCAGGCAAAAAGGAATTCAAATTTATCCGTACTTGGATGACTGCCTGATTCAAGCTGAGAGCAAGGACATTCTTCTAAAGCATCTGGTGTTACTAAAAAAGTTAAGTTGCCTGGGGTACACAGTAAATGAAAAGAAATCAAAACTAGTGCCCTCACAACGGATAATATTCTTGTGTGCCAGCTTGAACACAATGGCCCAGATGGCTTATGTCACGCCAGACGAGCAAGGACAACTGATTCAATACTTTCAATTGATGGCAACATAAGACCCAACTCCCTGCAAGAAAAATTCTGCAGGCCTTGGGCTACATGGCATCTTGCATACTACTAATTCCATATGCCAGACTGCATATGAGGAAACTACAATGGTACCTAAAGAGTGTCTGGTCTCAACACTGTCAAAGTTTGGAAACTGTTATACCACTAATTCCTTGCCTTCAATAGGAGTTTCGATGGTGGGCTCAAGCTTGTCATCTCAACAAGGGACAGCCTTTTACTCAACCCACAGCCAGGCAAACACTGACAACAGATGCATCAGATTACGCCTGGGGAGTGCACATGGCAGGAAAATGTATTCAGGGCGAGTGACCCACAGAGCAAAGGCATCTTCACATCAATCAAAAAGATATGCTAGCTGTACAAAAAGCACTTGTAGCTTTCAAGGACCTGCTGCATCCAGGACAACTACTACTAAAGACAGACAACACTACAGTTTTATGTGGTACATAAGCAAGGGGGGCACACTCCTCCCCCCTCTGCAGACGACCCATGACCTTGTGGAACACTGCTCTAGACTACCAAGTTCATCTGCAAGCACAATTCCTGCCAGGAGAGAAACACTGGCAGACGACCTAAGCAGAAACCTCATGGAGCCTCACTAATGGAAATTGAATCCACAAATATTCAGAATGACCACACAAATGGTGGAACCCAGACATGGATCTGTTTGCATCCCCAATGAACTGCCAGCTATAGAAATTCTGCACAAGGAGTTAACTTCCACAAGCATGGAAAGTGGATGCCCTCTCATTCAGCTAGAAATACCTGCAAGTATACACTTTCCCTCCTTTACCTCGCCTTCAAAGGTACTCTTATAAAAGCCAGGCAAGAAGAGCCAAAGATGATCCTGATTGCACCAGACTGGCCACGCCAGCACTGGTACCCAATCTTAAAGAACTTGGCACAAGAACCACCCTGGATTTTGCCTCTAATCCTACATTTGCTGACACAGCACAACAATCAGGTACTCCACAACCAGCTAAAGACCTTAAACCTAGCTGCATTGAAAATTCCTTAGTCAAGCAAGCAATGCCTCTCTCCAAAGCTGTTATGGATGTCATTCTGGAGGCCAGAAGGCCTAGCACCAGGAAAGCCTACTTGGGTAAATGGAAGAGATTCTGTGCCTGGAACCAGGCGTACAGCCTTGACCCTCTTGTCCCAAACATTCCTCAGATACTTCAATGTTTAACTGAGATGCTGGACAAGGGCCTCTCCTTTTCATCCATCAAGATCCACGCCTCAGCCATTTCTGCTCATTACAACATGGATCCACCAATTTTTTCTAATCCTTTGCCCAAACAGTACCTCAGACGGGCTAAAAACATAAGACCGCCCTTTAGAGCACCTACCCCAACTTGGGACCTCAACTTTGTTTTGGGAAAATTAACTTTACCTCCTTTTGAGCCAGCTAACACAGCAGAATTAAAATAAATCTCTTGGGAAAACTGCTCTGCTACTGGCAATAACATCCGCACGAAGGGTTTCAGAATTACAGGCACTAATGGCAGTGGAACCTTTCCTCATTTTCCACCAGGACAGGGTGTCTTTAAGAACTAACGCCACGTTTATGCCAAAGGTGGTATTAAGTGAGTCTCTAAACCAAGCTATTCATTTGCCAACTTTCTATCCAAAACCACAGAACAAAGGGGAGTGGCTACTACATTATTTGGACTTTCACAGGCAGTTACGCTTCTACTTGGACAAAACCAAAGCTTTCAGAAAATCTGAACAATTATTGGTAGCATATGCTGCAGGAGCACAGGGAAAAGCCATTTCAAAACAGTATCTCAAAATGGATAGGATATTGTATACGTTTCTGCTTTACTCACCATGGGGAAACCTGTACCTAGCAGCATTAGATCTCACTCCACCATGGCAACAGCCACTTCAACTCCCTACCTTAGAGGAGTACCTACCAAGGATATTTTGGAAGCAGCAACATGGAGTTCTGTGAATACCTTCAAGTATTACCATTTGCCTTTATACTCCAAATCCAGAGCTGGCTTCGCCACTGCTGTGCTGCAGGGCCTTATAGCCACCCCTAATGCCTTGTAGAACCAGCCTCCCTACCTCAGCTTTGGGATTCCACCAAAGTGTAATGACTGCAGCAGTGTAACACTAACATAGTACAGTTTTGTACCTGCCATAAATGTAGATGTTTGTGTAAACACTGCTGCAGTCCAGGTTACCCTCCCTCCTTCCCCTCTTACTTGCTGGTACATACCTATGCCTTCTACCCTTCACTAACTACCTATGGGGAGTATTTGCTGCTAACAAAGTTGTTTGCTTTTCTTGTGGTATGTTTTATCAATTGGAATTGCTTGCCTATTTGGGGGCACCTGACATCTGAGGCAAGAAAAACTGAAGAAAATGGTGTCTGCTGCATCTTGTATACCCCTGTCGCACTGACGTCAGGGAGGAGGCGACCGCAACAGACGCTGGACCAAGACTTTGGAACTCAGGCCAACTGGGGAACCACTTTACGGCAGGATAACCCAAGTGTAATGACTGCAGCAGTGTTTACACTCAACATCTACATTTATGGTAGGTACAAAACTGTACTTTATGGTGAGTACATAACTTCAATTTTGGTGAAGCTACTTTGCTAGTAAAGTCCATTCAGGATAAAGACAAGGCTTTGCAGAAACTTTGTTTCTCCTGTCTAAATTTGAGATTACCCCCAGTAAATGGCTTTTGTTCATAGGCACTCACTCGACTCCTAAGGGTAACAATGGTGGTAAGAGTTCCTCCTGCAAAGACTACTCGGACTTCTGTGGCTAAGAAATGATCTTTTCCTGATTAAACCAGGTACTGTGGGACTAACCTATTCTTCCCTGCCAATTTCCCGTTTCTATTTGCCCCTCTCTCTCTCTCTCCCAGTTTGGCTGCAGATTACTCAGGACTCCTGGCTTTGTCCATTATCTACCAGGGGTATTTCATAGTCTGGAAATGTCTTCCCCCTTTTACAGGTATTCTTCAGCCCCCTCTGGAACAGCTGTCCTTTTCCAGACTTGCTTTGACTCTGGCACCTCTTGCACAGTACCCAATGTCCCCAAGGGGGAGTGGTGTTTACTTCTGGATGTTTCTAGTACCTAGAAAAGAGGGTACTTGGAGACCAGTTCTAGACGTCTCATCTAAACACTTGTTTTCTGAAGATTTCCTCCTTTTGAGTTTCGTCCCTTCAGACTTTGTTCCCTTACTTGTTTCCTCAGGCTTGTATGGTGTCCCTTTATCTCAAGGATGCTTATCTGCATATCTCAATTCATCCCCTTTTTAGGAAATTTTTACATTTATGTACACTTGCTTCCTGGCATTTTCAGATGTTCATCGTGTTACCCTGCTGCAGTCATCGCACTTGGGTTATGCTGTCGTCAGGCGGTCCCGCAGTCTGCTGGAATTCCAAAGTCTTGGTCTGGCGTCTGTTGCTGTTGCCTCTTCCCTGACATCAGTGCGTCAGGGGTATATATAATGCAACCGACACAATTTTCTTCAGTCTTTCTTGCTGCGCGGTGCCCGAAGCAGAAGCTGTTCGCAAGTGCCGGTCTGCTAACTCCTGAGATTTTCGAATTTCAGACCGAAGTTTTTTTTATAAAGCTAAGTACCCCGTTGGGGAAACTTTTCTTGCCTCAGACTGATGTCAGAAAAAGTTAACAATTGTATTTCTTGTGGGAAGTAAATGCCTCATAAGGATTTTCATTCTTATTGCATACCTTTCCTAGGCCCAGACCACCACGTCACTTCCTGTCGTTTTTGTGCTAGGTTTAATAAGCGTACTATTAAAAGATGCTTTGATTTCGCACGACACTATTTCTGTAGGAAATTTAACTACACCATGCCGTCGGAGCAACCGACTACTGGCATGCACAAAAAACACAAGGATAAGGACAGACTGCCCAGGCGTAAGCCAGATTCCGAGGCCTCGGCTGATCCAGACTCCGGCTCTCCGGTCCTCAGGGAGGCTCCGACGCAGCCCGTGACTACCGCAGACCTGGAACCAGAGACGCTACGGAACTTTTGGCGGAAAGCACCAGGCCGCAGCCATTTAGTTCAGGCCCATCCGACATTGCTACTAAAGACGGTGCTACAGAAACGCCATCTGTTTCTGAAGGTGTTTTCAGACAGACTCTCACCATTAAAACTTTTTCTAAGTCGAAGACTCATACTAAATCTAAAAGGACTGCACTTGTCTCCTGTTCAAGGCCCTATGCCTGAGAAACAGATGCTCAAAATGGCTGAAGATTTGATTTCTATAATGGGGTTCCCAGCCCCCTCCTGACAAAAGGCCTAGACAAGACGAAGATTATGCATCCTCTGAACAAGTGTCCTTTTCTTCAGACTCCTCGGAGGACCAAGATTAGTCCTTTTCTCCTTATGAAGATTCTGATGCTGAGGACTCTATTCCCTCAGCTTCTCCTCCTGAAGACTACTCCTTTGGGGAAACTTTACACACTGAGGGAACACTTTCACTGGGAAGGTCAGGATTACTCTGACTCGAAGAAAAGGCTCCGAGTTTTTTACTCCCCCAACATAGACCACTAGCCATCCCACCAGTTTTGGACATTGTGGATGATTATTTAGAATCTAGTTTCAACCCAGACTCTACCTCCTGCTCCGGCTAAGCCTGACATATACTATAGAGTGCCTGATTCCCACAAATTTCTTTACAAAAGCCCTGTAGCTGACCCAGAGACCATCTCCCAGGGTCCCAAGGGGGCTAAGGCTTCTATGACTAAAAACCCAGTACCTTCTGAGAGGGATTCCAGAGCACTAGACAGGTGAGGGAAAAAAGGTTTACACCTCAGCCACACTAGCTATGAAGGCACTGAATTGCCAATTTCACATGCTTAATTCCTAATCTCTCAGTTAAAGCAAAGAATAACCACTCTCCCTCAATCTGAATTGAAAAGTACAGGATCTGTTGCACACCACTGAGCAGGTGGGCAAACATACCTTACAATGTGGGTTTGATTCTTTGGAGGCCTCCTGCAGAGCGGCTGTCACTGGGTCTGTTATACGCAGGCATGCTTGGTTAAAGGAACAAACTCTGCCTTATCAAGTTAAAGCACAACTTCTGGATGCTCCCTTACAGCAGGATGTTCTTTTTGGAGTTAAAGCAGAAGAAGTTTTAAAGAAAATTGAGGATAAGGCAAAATCTATGCAGACAGTCTAAGATTTCCTACAGGTACAACCCCCTCGCTTCAGCAGAAACTGGCCAACAAAGAATTGGTCCTTTCCAGCTACTGACAGACCACAGAGGGATAAATACAGATGCCCAAGGGGCAGAGGACAACCACAAGCCCAGTATAAACCTCGCCAATGGGGCACTACAACAGAGAAGGGAGGAGAAGACTGGTCTCAATCCACCAGAAGGCAAACTCAATGACTTGCACCTCATCTGACCAAGCAATACTCTCTTGGCAGCCCCCTTGGGGGGAAAACTCGTACTTTTTGCAGACAACTGGCACATTTGTCACAAAGGACAAATGGGTCCTAGACATTTTACGAGGATACAGATTCCATTTTCACACCTTGCCAACGAAAAGAGGAATGCCAAACCTGCCACAATCAATGGGCAGAGGCACAAAAACAAATTACAGCTCTCATGGACATGAGAGCCATTCAGCTGGTACCTACACGAGAGCAAGGCCAAGGATTTTACTCGAGACTCTTTCCAGTGCCCAGAAAGGACAATTCCTGGAGACCTATTCTGGACCTTTCAATTCTAAACACAAGTACCCAAATTCAAGATGCTAACACTACAGCAGCTTCTTCCCATGTTGGGCAAGCAAGCATGGCTAGTAATGTTGGACCTCAAGGAGGCATACCTGCATGTCCCGATCAGACAAAGTTGCAGAAGATACCTCCGTTTCATTGCAGGTTCAACCCATTATCAATTCTCTGCACTGACCTTAGGTTTATCTACTGCACCCAGAGTCTTTACAAAATGCCTGGCACCAGTAATTGCATACTGCAGACAAAGAGGAATCCAAATATATCCATACCTGGACAACTGCCTCATCCAAGCAGAAAGCAAAGACATTCTCTTACATCATCTGGCCTTTGTAAAACATCTATTAAACTGCCTGGGGTACACAGTAAACGAAAAGAAGTCAAAATTAGTACCCTCACAAATAATGACATTCCTGGGTGCCAGCTTGAATACTGCCCAGAAGACTTATCTTACGCTAGACAACTACAACTGACTCAATATTTCAAGACAATAGCAACAAAGACCCAATTAACTGCAAGAAAAATTCTGCAGGCCTTGGGCTTCATGGCATCTTGCATACTAATACCATTTGCAAAGCTGCATATGAGGATATTACAGTGGTACCTAAAAAGCGTATGGTCTCAACACAGCCACAGCTTGGACACAATGATCTCTCATTCCCTGCCTACAACAGGAATTTGTATGGTGGTCACAGGCATGCCACCTCAAGGGTCAGCCTTTCACCTTGCCCCCAGCCAGGCAAACCATCACAACAGATGCTTCAGATTACACCTGGGGGGCACACATGGCAGGACAATGCATTCAAGGCCTATGGACTGCAGATCAAAGAAATCTGCACATAAATCAAAAAGAGATGCTTGCTGTACAGAAAGCTCTGACAGCCTTCAAGGATCTATTACGTCCAGGACAACTTGCAATAAAGACAGAGACAAACACCACAGTAATGTGGTACATAAACAAGGGGGTACACATTCCTACCCTCTATGCAGGCAAGCAGTGATCTTATGGAACACGGCTCTGGCTTACCAAGTTCAGTTACAAGCTCAATTCCTGCCAGGACAGAAAAACACATTGGCAGACTACCTCAGCAGAAGCATCAAGGATCCTCACGAGTGGAAACTAGATCCACACACATTTGCAATGATAACTCAAAAATGGGGCCTTCCAGACATAGACCTGTTTGCCAGTCCTCAAAACAATCGAGTAACAAAATTTTGTACAAGGACATTTCACCATCAAGCTTGGAAAGTGGACGCACTCTCAGTTGGAAAAACCTGACAGTATATGCCTTCCCTCCATTGCCTCTCCTCACAAAGGTTCTTCTGAAAGTCAAAAAGGAGACACCACAAATGATTTTCATAGCCCCAGACTGGCCACACCAGCACTGGTACCCGCTATTGAGAAATATGGCCCGCAGCCCACCATGGATATTTCCTCAAATCCCCCATTTACTTGCACAACAAAACAATCAGATTCTTCACAGCCAGCTCAAAACTTTAAATCTGGCTGCATGGCAAATCAACTAAACATCCAACCAGATCCTCTTTCCCAAGCAGTTTTGGATGTTATTTTGGAAGCCAGAAGGCCAAGCACCAGGAAGGCTTATTCGGATAAATGGAAAAGGTTTTGTGCCTGGAACCAAGCTAAAGGCCAAGATGCAATTCAGCCTCACATTCTACAGTATTTAGCAGAGATGTTGCACAAAGGACTTTCTTTTTCCTCCATTAAAATCCATGCTAAAGCCATTTCAGCTCACTACAACACGGATCCACCTTTATTTTCACATCCTGTTCTAAGGCAGTTCCTCAGAGGGGGGCAGAAAACATTAGACCACCCAGGAGACCTCCTACACCAACATGGGACCTCAATTTTGTTCGCGAAAAACTAACGCTACCTCCCTTTGAACCAGCTTTCTCTGCAGATCTTCAGTTCCTATCATGGAAGACTGCCCTGCTCCTAGCAATAACTTCAGCTAGAAGAGTCTCAGAGCTACAGTCACTAATGGCAGTGGAACCTTTCCTCATTTTTCATCAAGACAGAGTTCATCTATGAACTAATCCTTCCTTTATGCCTAAGGTGGTTTCCAGTGTGGCTTTAAATCGGACCATCCACTTACCCACCTTCTTCCCAAATCCACAGAACAAAGGTGAGAGAACTGCATTCCTTGGACATTCACAGTCAACTTCGTTACTACTTGGACAAAACTATGGCTTTCAGAAAATCTGACCAACTTTGTATCCTATGCTACAGCTTCTCAAGGGAAGGCTATATCAAAGCAAACCATTTCTAAATGGATAGGTCATTGCATACGATTCTGCTATACCCATCATGGGAAACAAGTCCCTGCTAACATTAGGTCCCACTCTACCAGAGCAACGGCTACCTCTACAGCCTTTCTCAGGGGGTTTCTAACCAAGGAGATTTTAGAAGCTGCAACTTGAAGTTCAGTACACGCCTTTACCAAACACCATCACTTGCCTCTTTTACTCTAAGACAAGGGCGGGCTTCGCCACTGCAGTTCTGCAGGGCCTTGTAGCCTCCACTAACCCTCTATGATACCCCCCCCCTTTCCTTAGCTTTGGGATTCAACCCAAGTGTGATGACTGCAGCAAGGTAACATGATGAACATAGTACAGTTTTGTACCTACCATAAATGTAGATGTTAGTGTTCACCCTGCTGCAGTCCAGGTTACCCTCCCTCCATCCCCTCTGATCTACTGGCTAAATCTCTTCTATACCTTACTGATGTATTTGCTTATAGCTGAAGGGATTTTGTGTTTGTGCAGAGCTTACTCCATTTGGTTCTAAATTCTGACCACCTTTTTTGGGGGGCACCTGACATCTGGGGCAAGAAAAACTGAAGAAAATGGCGTTGGATGCATTATATATACCCCTGACGCACTGATGTCAGGGAAGCGGCGACAGCAACCGACGCCGGACCAAGACTTTGGAATTCCGGCAGACTGCGGGACGGCCTGACGACAGGATAACCCAAGTGTGATGACTGCAGCAGGGTGAACATCTACATTTATGGTAGGTACAAAACTGTACTTTCTCTGCTTTGCCCTTTGTCCTTTCTACTGCTCTAAGGGTGTTTACCCAGTGCCTTGCTCCTGTGATTACCTTTTTTTATGTAGGCTGCAGGTATCTGTCTTTCCTTACTTGGACAACCTCCTGTTTAAGGCATCCTCTTGATTCTTGTTACAAAATCTTCCTTTTGCCAATTTTCTTCTGCAGACCCTGGTGTTCTCAAAACGTCTTGTCTGACTCTTAAGACTGTGCTTTTTTGGGGGTGCAGGAGCCAAGCTGTGCCTATGATGTCCCTGAAGGCCTTTGCACACTTTTTTCTCTCTTCTTTCCCTATCCTTTAACAGCCAGGGAATGTTGAGAGCTCTCTGGTTTATGGCATCCACCACCCCTATGCTCCTTCTGACCAAACTCTGCATGAGAAATTTTTAGTTGTTTCTGAAGTCAGGTTGGCTTCATGTTCATCCCCTAGAATTTGTAGTTCCCCTTCTACCTTATCTCGAGAAGGAACTTCAGTGGTGGACTCGGCATTATTCTGTAAATCTAAGGCTCACTTTTCATCCCTCTCCTCTTGGGAGCTGTTTCACAGACCCTTCCAATGTGGGATGTGGAGCAGCTTTCGGCTCCCTAAAGGTGCAGGAGTTGTGGTCTCATCAGCAGGAAGAGCATATCCTTGGAGGTGAGAGATCATCTTCTGCTGGCTCTTTGGGCATTTCATAGTTTCATGGACAGGTACTAGGCTATTGGCCCAAGGGCTTGCGCAAGCCTAGCCAACAAGGTTCCCTGGCTTACACCACCCAAGAAAGTTATTTTCCTGTGCTACTGTCAAGCAGAGACACAAGTGATCCCCGGGGTGAATTTCCTATTTCCCACCCACTCAAGATTTTTCTTGAGTGCTAATTAAGAACTTTGCTTGACCATAGATGGGTAGCCTGTTCCAGAGTATGGGAAGTCTCTGGGACAGGAATCTGTCCTTCCAGCATGTCATGTTTATTGTGGTGACCAGGTTTAGGTCCCTAGAGCTTGTAGCTCTGAGGGATTGGGATTTCTTTAGGTGTAGCATGTCCAACAGCTCTGGGTTTGACATAGCTTTATGTTAGGCAGAGATCGCCTCTGAGTAGGCGATATGCTACAGATTAAAGCTGGAGTTTTTTGAGGTGGTTAGTGTAGGGCTTTTGTTTGAGACAAGTAATAGTTTTTGAGAGATACTTCTGTGGCCTTTCCAGCTGCTGCAGATGTCTTGTGAGGTACATTCCAAAAGGGGCATTGCACTCTAATGGGTCTAATGAGTGTCTAGTAGAGGGGAACAGTGACCTCTTTCTTTTTTTTTTTCTTGGATGACAACCCTTTTATGATTGTGTGCCACGTAAAAGGACTTCCTGACTACTGTGGCAATGTGACTATCAAAGGAGACTACTGTCTGCCTGGGTCCAAGGTCTCTTATGCATTTAGTGTTAAGCAGATTGCTGCCTATGTGGTAGTTCATGGGTCCATAGTGTTTTTTATTAAGGAGATGACGCTGCACTTTTGGCATTGAGCTTGAGGCCATGGCTCTGACACCAGCCATCTGTCTCAGCGAGGTCCTTTTGTTGGATGTCCACATCCATTTGGGGACTTGACTATGGCTTCTAGTTTGCAGTCATCTGCGAACTTCGTTAGCCAGAAGCTTTTTGAGTTAGCCTGTACTTCAGAGAAGTAGATACCGAAAAGGAGAGGTCCTAGGACAGAACCCTGTAGTACTCCACTTGTCACTGCTTTGAGGTCAGATTTGGAGTCTGCAGCTATTACAGTGTGGGTTCTGTCAGTGAGCCAGTTGGCAACCCATCTTGTGACATAGGGATGTATACGTAGTTTAGTGAGTTTAGCTATAATTCCAGAATGGGGGATGGTGTCGAAAGCCTTGGCGAGGTCAAGATAGGCTGTGTGAACCACCTTACCCTAATCTACGGCTTTGACTTCAGGTTCAGAAGGCATGATCTGCCTTTCAGAAACCCAAACTGGGTGGGATCCAGAGTTGGAGGTTACCAGTGTTTTTGAGTTCCATGGTCTTGCAGACCAGGTTTGTCAGGCTAATGGAGGCTTCTCCACAAGAGGATTTTTCTTGGTGAAACCTTACATACTTTGAGAGCATTTCCACAGGGAATGCAAAGACTATCCTCAGTCTAAACAAACTCAATTTCTAGACTTGCCACAACATAGGCCTTTAGCAATCCCCCCAGTCCTGGATGTTGTGGATGTCTTTATGGAATCCAGTTTAACTCCTGATACTTCACCCCCTGCTCCTTGGAAACCAGACGGGTACTATAGAGTTCTGACTTTCTCAAATTCCTTTTCAGAAATCCTACTGCTGACCCAGAGGTAATCTCCCAGGGGCCCAAATGTATCAAAGCAGCTTCAGATTAGAATCCCACTCCTTCGGACAGGGATTCCAGAGCCTTAGATGAGGTAAAGTGTACATTTCTGCAACTCCTACCATCAGGGCTTCGAATTGCCAGTTTCACATGCTGAAGTACCAACAACATATGTAACTTAAGAAAAAAAATAGCTACCTTTTAAGGACTGTGCAGAAAATAATTACAAGAGCTTATGCATTCTGCAAGCCAGATCAGCAAGCATAAATTGCAGCATGGCTTTGACGCCCTAGAAGCATCTTGCAGGGCAGCAGTTACTGGTTCTCTACTGAGAAGGCATGCTTGGCTTAAGGAGCAGACCTTGCCAGACCATGTCAAATCGAAATTATTAGACACTCGGGACAATCTGGTACCGAAGCAGAAGAGGTTCTTAAAAAGATGGAAGAAAAAGCTAAATCTATGCAGACAAATTTCTTTAAAGCCTTCTAGATTCGGTAGGCATTGCTCCTTGAAACATTGGATGTTAAGTTGTCAATCTCGCCTTCATTCTTGCTTGATGGGTTCGGAGCCGATCCTCGGCTCCAACTCTGCACTTGCTAAGCTCGAGAGTCACTTTTACCAGCTCGAGGCAGCCCCATATCCCATGATGCAAGGCGGTAAGTACCCAGATCTCGTTTGCCGCTTCGCTGATGAGGTCTTCCTTTTACCAGCTCCTGGTAAGTGAATTGTTATTTTACTATTTTAGCCCCTTTTTACAAAAAACCTTAAAATCTTCAGTTTTAACTTGGTTTTAATCCCTTTTCTGACAGAAAATTTCCCTGTCTCCTCATAACTTTTAGTCAGACTTTCACCCTTCCCTCCCCCCCCCCCCCCCTGTTAGGGTGTGTGTGTGTGTCTGTTTTTGATACCTTTTGGTATATTTAACTTAATTACTTGGACTGGTGTGTGTGTGATTGTGTTTTCACCATGTCTAAGGAAAGGGTCTCAGGCTTTAAGAAGTGTGACTCGTGCTGTCAGAAGATGTCTCTGACAGACTCACACTTCTTGCCTTTACTGCCTGGGGCCTCTTCACCTGCAGGACTCCTGTGCTATTTGTCACTCTTTCAGCCAGAGAGTCCTGCAGGAAAGAAGGAATAAGTTAATTTTGAGGGGCCTTCTTAAGCCGGAGGGCTCTCCGGCTAAGTCGGCTCCATCTAAGACTTCAAAGTCTTCCAAGGCCCAGGCTTCTGTGTCCAAGCCTGTGGCCTCGGCTCCGACTCTTTTAGAGTCGAGATCGGCTCCGGCTGGAGCAGACTCTGGTTTACACAAACCTTCGGCACCGATGGCTATCGGTGCCGATTCTGGTTCGACCACTTTGGTGTCGGCTCCGATCGGTTCCGACCACCATGTGGCTCAGGCATCGGTGTCGGCTCCGATTGGCTCCGACACAGTTACTTTTGTGGCTGTGTCGGCTCCGGCTGGAGCCAATGCATCGAAGCTACCTGGCGGCGCCGATAAGTTGTCGGCTCCGGCAGTTTCAGTGGTTTCATCGGCTCCGATGGCTCCTTCGAGGAAGAGGTCTAGGTCCCCTTCCTTGGAGCCGATACTTCGGGGCCGCCTCCTCTCGGAACGGAGCCATCGGAGCCGATCTTCAAGGTCATCCAGGCTTTCTGACCATGATTTAGAGAGAGTGGTCAGTAGATTACTTAAGTCACAGGCATTGGCCCAAATGCTACATAGTCCGTCTCAGCAGACTACTATTAGTCCACACCCCATTGTAGTTCCTCCTTCAACTCTACCCCAGAGTTTGGAGTTGGAGTCTTTGGGAATGGTTGCTGCTATGGCTGAGGAACAGATACCCCCTTCTGTTCCCTCAGCCTCTACTCTTATCTTCTCTTCGAGACCTTCCTTAGAGGGATTCGGTGGCCGGGCTTCCCTGGTCTCCTCTGAGGGGGTGAGTGGCATCGGACCCTTGTCCGACCCCGCTCTTCCCCTTGGAGCCTCGGCCTTGGTGAGCTCTGCTCCGACATTTGCTTCGGAGCCTTCCCTTTCGGTGGGCCCTGGAGTTCCTAGTTCTTCGGAGCGGGTTCTCTCGGACCTCCCTGGGAGGGGAGCCTTCGAGGTGATGAAGAGTGTGCTGGCCACTGGTCTCAGCCAGCAGTCTGTTCCCTTAGCTCCTCCCTCTATAGTGCCTGTTGACATCTCTGCCACTTCTCTTGCTACAGGACCCAGAGATCCTCCGCCTCAGGTTTCCCCACTGGGAATATCCCCCTCTTCCGAGGATTCTCCTGATTTGTCGGGAGATCCCCCACGGAAGAGGACCTGTAAGAGGAAACACGTAGACTCCCCTGAGTCTATCACGTCAGATACTGACTTAGATGAGTCAGAGGGATCCCCAAGATCCCCCTCTGAGGATGTATCCTTCTCAGACATCCTAGAACTCCTTAGACAGAGGGGAAACTGGCCCACCAATAATCCCTCTGAGGATGAGTCAGTATACCTGGAGGCGTTTGGATCTCGGCCCTCCACCTCCTGGGTGTCTCCGCCTTCGATCCCCTTATGCAAGTTATTGCCCGAAAGGCGTGGGCTGCTCCTGACTCTGTAGAGCCAGTCCCTAGGAGGCCTTCAAAATTTATTACTGCCCCGTCGGACAAGCAATTCCTCACAAAAGGTGTCCCCGCTGATGCCATGGTGGTGGCGGCTGCCACCAAGAAGGAACTTGCAGATCCTTCCGTACCTGTCCATCCTCCTAATAAGGACTCTAGGACCATGGATAGGTATGGTAAGCGGATGTTCTCTTCAGCGACCTTTGCTATGCATTCGCTGAACTACCTATGTCACTTCACCAGACTCCAAAGGGATATCCTTAAGGAGCTAGGTGAAGTTGTGCAGGATCCTACAGCTACAGGGGCTCAGGAAAAAATTGCTTCGCAGCTAGGAACCCTTAACTCCATTGCAAACTCCTCCATGAGGCTATTATCATATGCTGCTGATGGAGCGAGTAGGGCCGCAGGTACAGGTGTGGCTCTTGGACGCCAAGCCTGGATGCGGCTATGTAATTTTGCAGATCCCTTTAAGGCGTCCTTCACAAACTCTCCCTTTGATGGGTCAGCTTTGTTTGGCCCTCAAGTGAAGGAAACGTTGACCAGGTGTGAGCAGGACGGCAAAACTCTTTTTGCCGTAGGTATCCGTTTTTCCACCCCTTCTAGACCTTACCCCAAAGGACAGAAGGGTGGCAAAATGTGGTTCTGCAAATCCCAAGGAGTCACGCCGGATTCACGTGGTCAGTTTACCCCTAGAGGCAGAGGGGGTAACAACAGACTCCGCTCTAGAGGCAGAGGGGGTCCACAAAACCAGGGAAACAGAGTCTCTCTCTGACAAGCCCTTTCAGCATCCCTGAGATGTTGCCCGGCTGTCCCTCCTTGGAGGCAGTCGGGGGAAGACTATCGCTGTACCCAGAAGCCTGGCGTTCCCTCACTCAAGACAGATGGGTACAGTCGATCATATCCGAGGGTTACATGATTCCTTTCGAGGAAAGTCCTTTTTATCCCTCAAATTCCCTTCCAGATGTACCACCCGGTCTAAGGGAAATTGCAGAGTTAGAAGTCTTAAAACTACTGCAAAAAAGAGCCATTCAGCCAGTTACAACAGACCATTCAGAGCCCGGAATCTACTCAAGGTTCTTTTTGGTCCCCAAAAAGACTGGAGACCAATATTGGATCTCAGCAGACTCAAGTCTGTGAGGAAGACAAGATTCCGAATGGTCACTCTTCAGTCAATTCTGCCCTTCTTACAGAAGGACAACTGGATGTGCTCAATAGATCTTCAGGATGCGTACTATCACATAAAGATTCACAGACGCTCCAGGAGGTTTCTCCGCTTTCGGCTGGGGTCCAGTCATTTCCAGTTCAGAGCCCTGCCCTTTGGTCTTACCACAGCCCCCAGAGTGTTCACAAAGTGCATGGCAGTGGTCACGGCTCACCTGAGACGTCAAGGATTCCAGGTGTTTCCGTATCTCGACGACTGGCTCCTTTCAGCCACCACCAGGCATCAGCTTGTTCAAGTCAGGGATTACACAATAAATCTTTGTACTCATTTGGGCATCTCGATCAACTTCGAAAAGTCATCCTTATCGCCCTGCCAGTCTATTACTTTCATAGGCGCAAACTTAAACACTGTTCGGATGTCAGCTACCCTTACAGATCAAAGAGTTTCAGACATTCAAAGTCATGTCAGGATCATTCTAGCCAACAAGAAAGTGCAGGCCAGAATGGTTCTAAAGGTATTAGGCCTCATGGCTGCGGCCATTACTCTTCTTCCCCTGGCTCGCTTCTTCAGTGGATGTTGTTCACTCAGTGGTCTTACCAGCAACTTCCAATGCGTCACAAAATTCTGGTGACACAGATTTGCAAAAATCATCTTGCTTGGTGGATCACATCTCCCCAGATTCACCAAGGCAGACACTTTGTACCCCCATCCCCGGTAGCTGCTGTCACCACGGATGCCTCCCTGATCGGGTGGGGGGGGGGGTCATTATCAGGGCAGGATGGTTCATGGGACGTGGCAACCCTTCGAGCACCACCTGCACATAAATGTCCTGGAGATGAGAGCAGTGCTTTTAACGTTGCAAGCCCTCAACGACTTTCTTCCCGTAGGGACAATTGCAGTCCACACAGACATGTCTGTAGTTTGGTATATCAACAAACAGGGCGGAACCAAGTCCTACACCTTGTGTCGAGAATCGCTCAGACTTTGGCAATGGGCGATCTCCTCTCATCGGTTTCTGGTAGCAACGCACATCCCTGGGAAAACCAACATTTTAGCGGACAGATTGAGCAGAGCTATTCTCATGCCTCACGAGTGGTCTCTCAAGCAATCTATAGTGGAAGAGATTTTTCTGGAATGGGGTCGCCCATGTTGCTATCTTTTTGCTACTCCCCAAAACAGCAAATGCCCAGACTTCTCTCTCTTCCCTCTACCAGGCCATCACCCCAGAGACGCTCTGACCCAGGATTGGCCCCAGGGACTTCTTTATGCTTTTCCTCCTTTTCCTCTGATCCCTCAAGTTATCCAGAAAGCAACCGGTTTGAGAGCCAAAATGATTCTCATTGCTCCTTATTGGCCTCGACAAATTTGGTTTCTGTTCCTCCATAGTCACCTTTTGGTGCAGCCGTGGCATCTGGACCCAGTGCCAGATCTTCTGATTCACCAATCCGGTCAGCTGCACCGCTCTATACCTTCTCTCAACCTCACAGCATGGTTGCTCCACTTCCTTCCTTAGCCAGGCTTCCTTTGATCTCTAACCCCGTTGGAGACATTCTAGTAGCTTCCTTGAAATCCTCTACCAGGAGGATTTATACAAGCAAATGGAAACGATTTTCTTATTGGGCTAAAGCCAAAAATATTGATCCCTTCACTGCTCCAGTTCAGGCAGTTTTGGATTTCTTAGCAGAGATTTTTCATGCAGGATCCTCTTCTTCCACAGTTAGTTCAATTGGCTGCTATCTCGAACTTTCATGTCGGGTTCGCAGACCACAATATTATGTCCCACAGGCTTTGTAGAGCCTTCTTAAAAGGAATTTTCCTCCTGAAACCTCCAGTCAGGAGTCCTCCCCCTCAATGGGATCTAAATTTAGTGCTGACATCCTTGATTCTTCCCCCCTTCGAGCCAGCTATTTCTTGCTCCCTGAAATTTCTTTCATGGAAAACCTTATTCCTAGTAGCTATTACATCTGCCAGGAGGGTGTCTGAACTTCATGCTCTTTCGGTTCACCCCCCCTATTTGGTCTTTCACAAAGACAGAGTATCATTGAGAACTAATCCGACCTTTTTGCCTAAGGTCGCCTCAAAGACTAATTTGAATCAATCCATTGATCTCCCTGTATTTTTTCCAAATTATTCAAACAGATCGGAACAAAAACTACACTATCTTGATGTCCATCGTCAACTCAGATATTATTTGGACAGAACTAAACAATTTAGGAAATCCGATCAACTCTTTGTTTCCTATGCTGATAACAAGAAAGGCCATCCTGTCTCTAAAGTTACCTTATCGAGATGGCTTTCTTCTGTCATCTCTGAAGTTTATCAGCTCAGGGGAAAACAGCTGTGCTCAAAACCTAAAGCACATTCAACTAGAAGCTTAGCTACTTCTACAGCCTTTCAAGCTAGACTTCCTTTAGACACTATTTGTGCAGCGGCCACTTGGGCTACTCCTCATACCTTTGTTTCCCATTACAAATTGGACTTGGCCTCCAGGGACAGAGCCAGTTTTGGCTCTACAGTCCTCAAGAGTCTGTTCCATTGAGCCACTCAGGTTCGAGGTGCTAGGGACGCGGTCCCATCAAGCAAGAATGAAGGCGAGATTGACAACTTAACATTAAGTTATGTACCTACCATAAAGTTCCATGTTAGTTGTCTTCTCTCGCCTTCTTTCTTGCGACCCTCCCTCCTTCCCCCAGGCCTGGACAGACCTTTCTCTACAGATATTATTATGCTGAAAGACCATACAGAGCTGGTCTTCCTTCCATCTTGCAGGTTTTTCTTCTGCTTTCTTCCTTGGGGAAGTGTTTATGCTTGGTGCTATTGCCCTTTTTGTCATTTAACGAGATCTGGGTACTTACCGCCTTGCATCATGGGATATGGGGCTGCCTCGAGCTGGTAAAAGTGACTCTCGAGCTTAGCAAGTGCCGAGTCGGAGCCGAGGATCGGCTCCAAACCCATCAAGCAAGAAAGTAGGCGAGAGAAGACAACTAACATGGAACGTTATGGTAGGTACATAACTTCTTATTCTTTCCAGCCCCCTCTAGGCCATCTCAAACTAGACCCAGGGGAAACAGACCCCCCCCCCCAGACTACAGTCTCATGGTTTGCAGAAATCTAAGCAATGGAGTGCCTCCACTTCAAAAACAGGGAGTGCTAAGCCACCCCCTTATGGGAAGAATTCCCAATGACCTCTCTACTCCATTTTGCCCAGCAGCTTGTTTCCCTAGGTGGTAAACTTGCTTATCGTGCAAAAAAAATGGATTTCCATTACCAAAGACAAATGGGTCCTCCACATTGTATCCCAGAGGTACAAATTTTACTTTCACTCACTGCCAGCCCCAATAGGGTTCCCAGATCTTTCTCCAAACCAGTGGGCAGAGGCACAAGAACAAGTTTAAATCCTCGCTCTCTCTAAGGGCATTTCAGTCTGTTCCTGCAGAACAGAGGAGTTGAGGGTTTTATTTCAGACTCTTCCTAGTACCCAGAAAAGAGGCACTTTGTGCCCAGTCCTAGATCTTTCCATTCTAAACACCTTTCGTGGTGGTACCAAAATTCAAAATGCTCACCCTGCAGCAGCTTCTTCATATGCTGGCCAAAGATGCCTGGTTAGCTACCCTGGATTTAAAAGAAGCCTATCTGCACATCCCTATTGGGGAGTCTTGCAGGAAATATCTTTGCTTCATGGTAGGATCGAAGCTTTCAGGTCACTGCACTTCCCTTTGGCTTATCCACTGCTCCCAGAGAATTCACAAAATGCCTAGCTTCAGCAATTGTGTACTGCAGACAGCGAAATTTACTTTTTACTTGAACAACTGCTTGATCCAGTCAGTCAGGAAATGCTGTTGCAGCAACTGACATTAGTTTAAAAAACAAAAAAAACCTAACCTCCCTGGGTTATACAATCAACGAAAAGAAATCAAAACTATTACCCAGTCAAAAGATTGTATTCCTGGGAGCAAGCTTGGACATAGCGTCCCAGATGGAATTCCTTACACCAGAAAAAACAAGCCTATCTGACAGACTATTTCGGGCAAATGGCCTCCAGAACCCAGCTATCCACAGAGAATCCTGCAAGCCCTAGGGTTCATGGCCTCAAGCATCCTACTAATTCCATATGCCAGACTGCATATGAGGTAACTTGAATGGTGCTTAAATTCTTTTTGGGGAAAACATTCTCAGGACCTGGAAACGGTCATACCTTGTCTCAAGGACAGAGTTTCTTTGGTGGGCAGCAGCATGCAACCGCGATAAGGGACTACCCTTCATTTGACCCCATGCTGCCCAGACTAACCACAGACTCATCAGATTGCCTGGGGAGCACACCTGGACAAAAAGTGCATTCAAGGCCACTGGAGCCCAAGTCAAATTCATCTGAACATAAACCAAAAAGATGCTAGCTGTACAACTTGCGCTACAGCTTTCAAATCCCTACTCCCACTGGGGCCCCTGCTAATAAAAAGACACCACAGTTGTGTGGTATGTCAACCAGCAAGGGGGGGGGGATCCCATTCTTATCCACTCTGCAGGTTAGCCATGGCCCTGTGGAACACTGCTTTGGACATGCAGGTCCATCTGCAAGCTCAATTCCTGCCGAGCAAACAAAATTCACTGGCAGATGACTTTAGAAGAAATCTCCTAGACCCATACGAGTGGCAATTAGAGCCCAGCACCTTCAGCCTTCTGATTCAGAAATGGGGGATGCCAGTGGTAGATCTTTGCCTCCCCTTTGCAATCACCAGCTCAGAAAATTCTGCACCGGGACACCACGGCAGGGCCTGGAAAGTGGATGCTATAACCTTCCAATGGGTAAGCCTCTCAATCTTTGCATTTCCCCATCTGCCCCAAGTTGAGGCCACCTAGTAGCGCACCCACCCCTGCGTGGGCCTTTTCTTTGTTCAAGAAAAGCTCACACTGCCCCCTTTTTGAGCCTGCAGCGTCAGCAGACTTGAAATTCCTCTCTTGGAAAACAGCATTGCTCTTGGCCATCACTTCACTGAAGTCTGAGCTACAATTACTTATGGCAGTGGAACCCTTCATTATTTTTCCTTCTGACAGGGTCTCCCTTAGGACTAATATTTCCTTTATGCTCAGTGGTGTCCCGTGTGGCTCTCGACCAATCTATCATTTTCCAACCTTCTTCCCTAATCCTCAAAATAAAGGGGAAAGGATCCTGCACTCCTTGGAAATGCACAGGCAGCTCAGATTCTACCTAGGTAGGACTAACCTCTTCTGGAAATCTGACCAGTTACTACGCAGAGGGCAAGGCCATTTCAAAACTGACAATTTCCAAATTGTTAGCACACTGTATCCATTTCTGTTAATACTCCACAATAAACCAACCCCTCACGGGGTCAGAACACTTTCCACTAGGGCAACTTCTACCTCTACAGCACTCCTTAAGGGAGTCCCTACCAGGGACATTCTGGCAACTGCTACCTGATATCTATACAATCATTACCTCCTGCCTATATTTTCCAAATCCAGGGTGGGTTTTGCAACTGCACTCCTGCTGGGCATTCTACCCAGCCCAGACGCTTCTTGACTGCCTCCACCCTTTCTACAGCTTTGGGAATCAACCCAAGTGTGATGACTGCAACAGTGAAACACTAAGAACATGGTACAATTTCCATATGGGTAGCACACTGTATCCATTCAACTCTTAAACTCACCAACACAAACCACAAATGTTCTGGATGGATATCAATAGACTTGCATCCAGGTCACTCCAAAACACAAACCCCATTAGGCACCACCCACAAGAATCCCAAGCAAATTTCTGATTTCTTTAATACTTTACTGAGTCTGTCCAATCTTTTATCTCCTGTTAGCTCTAGCCTGCCTTCCTCCACTACTAGCTTACTTCCTTCATTTCATTTACCAGTTCCAGCATCCCTCATCTGTACTCTTCAAAAACTCAAACCATCCACCACCACAGCTGATCATTCACCAGCAGAATATCTGCAAATGGCAAAGTTTTAGCCTATCCTATTTTTATCCTAATAAAAATAACAAAATAATAACTATAACTGAAGGAACCATCCCTTCTATCTGGAAAATCTCCCATGTTATCCCACTACACAAAGGCAGTAACCACTGAATTCTCAAACTTCCGTCCAATAGCCTCACTCTCTCCTTCAGCAAAAATTATGGAAAAAATGCATCCACAAACAACTACTAAACCACCTACTCCATAATAACTTGCTAGCTGTCAGCATGGCTTTAGGCCATTCCACAGCACCACCACTGCCCTCTTATCCATTTCTGACTGCATTAACAAAAATCGTAACAGCAATACTCTATCCTCTGCATTCTTTTATCAACCTCTCAAAAGCCTTTGATATGGTAGAATGCCAGCTATTTATGAATATACTTAAATCCCTCTCACTAGATACACAGGTGTTACAATGGTTTAAATCTTTCTTAAAAAAATTGAGAATAGGAGAGGGCCTAATATAGAGCCTTGAGGGACATCAAGGGTAGAAGGACTGTGGGTGGATAGATTATCCAAGAGTACAACCTGTTGCCTAAATCAACTATCTAAATGTTAAAATTCCTCAAGCTATCTGCATACAGTATGCAAATTCCAGATTAATTTGCTCCACTACTTCATTTGAACTGCAGTCTGTCTCCCAAAGTTTGATATAGTAGAATGCTGGTTCTTGCAGTGCTGCCTCCTCCTGAACCCCACAAAAACAAAATTATTGCTCTTCACTCCTACACAAGTCCTCCCCAATAGACTTCAGTTATATCTAATGATGGCACCATCATGTCTCCTGACCCAACCACAAAACTCTTGGGAGTAATAGACCACAACCTTAATTGACACTACAATAATATCAGATAACAGAAAACTAGGCTCCCTCTAAGATTAAACTTTTCCTTACTCCAATAGCTAGAACTATTGCCCACACCCATCTTATCTCTACTCTTCCATGCCTCATCTATTTATACTAATTCTGTCAAACAACCTAGACAAACTGGCAACCTCTTATAATAACTGCCAGATTTGCCAATGGCTCCCCATTTAGAACCCACCACTGCCATAATCTAAAACGGATAGGGTGGCTGGAGTTGCGTTGTCAACTTCAGCTTCAACTTATCTCTCAAGACCCTTTATCATCCTAGCAATACTCTAATACTTACTAGCTTTATCACCCCCTACAGAAATCTTACAATCCTTCGCTCAGTAAATAAATTTCTTGTATCCATGCACAAATCCAACAATAAGGCTTAGGGATTCACTGTTCTCCAACACTGAGGAAAACCTGGAACATTCTTCCAGCTGAACTCTCATCCTTTAACATTACTTTTCAAAAAGCAACTTGGAGTATACCTTAGAAGTCGCTGGCTATGCCCCTGTACTAACCCAGACTAACAATCCTCTCCTTGCTATGTGCACTGTATACTTATTTCACTATTGCTGCATTAAGTCTAGCAGTTTCATAAACCAGTTTAGCCTAACAGATCATAATCTGAAGTCTGTATGAACATTTTGTTTTTAAGGAACCACTATAGAGTATGAACTTGTATACCAAGCTATCAACTTGTCTCTTTCTTATAATTTTTTAATGTTAAGTAGTAAGATTACCAAGTTGCTATGTAAACAATTGAATTCTAGTCTTAAATTTGTACTCTACCTGAAGTTGCTATTATCTGTGTAGTGGAGCTAATCTCCCAGGCCTGTACTGAAAATGGACATGTGTATCCAGTTGGACTAGCCCAGTCAACAAATATAAAATAAGTCTTGTATACTTACCATAAATGTAGATATTAGTGTATTCACTGTCCTGGTTTCCCTCCCTCCAGCCCCCTTCTCTCTTGCATCGGCTGCCTGTTTTTATACTCCTGATGTCAGACCTGGAGCGATGGCAACAGACGCAGAAATACCAAGTCTCTGATATTTGGGGTGACTGAGGGCTACCTGCAGGCAGATAACCCTAGTGTGATTGTGGCAGTGAATACACTCTCTCTTAACA
The DNA here is from genome assembly GCF_019279795.1 of Protopterus annectens. Classification (NCBI taxonomy): domain Eukaryota; kingdom Metazoa; phylum Chordata; order Ceratodontiformes; family Protopteridae; genus Protopterus; species Protopterus annectens. The sequence continues at coordinate 684,325,733 of NC_056734.1, read as the reverse complement.
TCTACATTTATGGTAAGTGCACACAACTGTACTTTCCTTACCATTGGTGGTATTCTTTCTACTTCTTTTAGCCTGAAAGTTTCTATTCACTCTATCTATTGATTTTTTTTTTTTCATAGTTGTGAAAATTTTATATATTTTACATTTGTTGACCGGGCTAGTCTAGCTGGAGTAATATCCATTTCCAGTAGAGGCCCGGGGAGAAAAGCTCCACACAAATACAAAGAAATATTGAAAACATAATTTGTAAAAAAAAAAAAACATAAATGTAAAAAATATGGTTTAACAATAGCATAAAAATTACAAAATTTAGAATAAAATAAAGGAACACAAATATACCTAGTGATTTTATAAGAAAGTGAATCAAGGATAAGAGGATAAATGAGAGATGTGCAATAATTAAGAACAGGTTAGAGTAAAAGGGACAAAGGAAATAAAGAAGATTAAGGATCATCGACAGTAAGGAAAGAGTGGAGCAAAAAGAAAGGAACAAGGTAGCAAAGTGGAAAGAGTTAAAACTAAGGCAGAGCAGATAATAGAAGCAACCGTATAGAGCAAGAAGTGGTGTTATAGTGTACATTATATGAGCAGGCAGAAAAGTAGGAGGAAAGTAAAGTTGAGGGAAGAAAGGAGTAAAGGCAAGTAGTTAGTCAGGTATAGTACAGGAACAAAGCCAGTGATTTTGGAAGTAGTTTGATATTTTGTTTAAAAAGAGGCAATGATGTGATCATAGTTAAATTGCTAGGTAACAGATTCCATCTTCTACCTACAGTATTAGTTAAGAGAGTCGCCGGCTGTATTATTGGATTTTATTGAACTGGCCAAGAGTTTACAAGATGAGCGAAGAGAGTTAAGATTGTTATAAGGGATTAAGAGTTGAGAGAGTATAGGGGTGTTTGGTTGGTACAGTATTTTATGGGCAATAAGTTGAGGGATTACCAGATGGTTTTGGAATTCAAGCCAACCTAGTTGTTTCAGGTTAAGACAGTGATGGGTTCTGAAGGGGTTACCAGTAGCGAAGCGGGCAATGTTATAGCAGGTTTCCAGTTTAAGGTTGGCCTTTTTGAGGTTGGTAAAAATAGGTGAAGCATATAGGCGAGTGGATACGAGATGAGAGAGAGCAATCTTGGTTCTAGCAGGTGGGGTGAGAAATGGCTTAATTCGATATAGACCCTAATTTTCTGTTGACTAATTTGATGGTATTAATATGTTGATCGAAAGATAGATGGTCTGTGGTAATTCCTAAAAGTTTTGTTGAGTCAGGTGAGATGACAGTGGCATTGTTTGAAGAGATGGTGAAGTTTAAAGGGGGGGGTCCGGGTAGTGGGGGTGAAGAGAAGTTTAGTTTTTTTGGCATTTAGTAGGAACCGACTGGAGAACCAAGATTCTACAGTATTAAAGATTTTTTGCGTAAGTAAGTTAAGTTCTATTGTGGATGATGCTGAGCAGACAATGGTAGAGTCATCTGCATATTGAATGCAGGTAGCTTGAGGGTTTATTGCATGAAGATAGTTAATGAAGAGGGAGAAGAGGGCCATGGATGGAGCCCTGAGGAACTCCGATGGAGACAGGCAATAATGAAGAGATGTGGTTTTCCCAAAGCACTGCTTGTTTTCTGTTACTTAGGCTGTAAACCATTTGATGGCTAGATTATTGAGAGGGATTCAAGAATATTAATTAACAAAGAGTGGTTAACCATGTCAAATGCTTTAGAGAGATCAATAAAGAGGGCAGAGGAGAGAAGGTTATTGTGGTTCCTGTTAGTATCTACAAAGGAAAGCAAAGCAGTGGTTGTACTGTAATGTGGTCTAAAGCCATGTTGACAGTTTGCTATTATATTATGACGAGAGAGATATTGAACAAGTTGAAGGTGAATACATTTCTCCATAATTTTTGCCAAAGGTGAGAGTAGAGCAATTGGTCTGTAGTTTGAGTAGTCAGTAGCGTTTCCACCTTTATGAAGTGGGATAATATGTGAGACTTTCCAGATATCTGGGATGGTTCCTTCTTTGATTGTCCTATTTATGAGTATAGATATAGGGTAAGTGACTACTTTGGCAGCTTTTTGAAGAAAAAGAGAAGGGAGCTTATCAGCAGAGGGGGTACATGGTTTTAGTTTGAATGAGTCTGTATATGAAAGATGTAGAGATAGGTTGTGGAGAGAAATTATAGGAAGAGTCTGCTAGGTTACTAGGTGGGTAGAAGTTGTTGGTGTTTAGTTGCCTAGCTAGAGATTGAATAGTTTCAGTAAAGGAGTTAAAAGCATTAGCAGTTAGAAGGGGGGGGGGGGTTCTGGGTTAGCACTGAGAGGTGAAGGAGTTTTGGATGTTCCTGGGGAAAGGAGTCTATTGACTGAAGACCAGAACAGTTTAGGATTGTTGAGATGAGTTTGTTGAAATTCACAGTATAATTTTTTTTTTTTCAGTTATTATAGCTTTTTTAGTCCGATTTCTAAGCTGGCGGAAGTGAAGAAGGTCTGGGATTGTTTCTATGACATCTCCATTTGGTCTAGACTTTATTTCTAGAGAGAATTAGTTTTTTTTTTGTTTCATTGGAGAGCCAAGGGGCTGTGTTTGATTTCATTCTGATAGTTCTTTCAGGAGCATGTTTGTCCAGAATGGATAGGAAGGTTGTATTAAAGTATAATACTGCATGAAGAGATTTTAAGGGGTTCCAGTTACACACACTGAGTTCAGTTTGAAATAGGTCAATATTAAAATGTTTGGTAGAACGAATTATACGTATATTAGGGAGGTTTAGACAATCTGTCTTCTCTCTTGTTATAAATGTTAAGGAGTGGTCACTGATGTCATCAGGCATGGTTCCTACTTTATATGTATTTTTTACTTTTGTAAGTATCCAGTCTAAGATGCTTTCTCTCTTACTGGACTTATTGAATCTAGTAATAGATGTGATGTGTTGGGTGAAACCATACAGGTTCATATGAGCAGGATTTTCAGCATTAATACTCTTCCAGTCTGTTAGTCGCCTAGTATTATGGATTCTTGGGGGTAAGTGGTAGATACCCAACTCAGAAAGTCTTCTAAGATAGGTATATTGTTACCTGATGGCAGGTATATGCAGATGATGATGTGAAGTGATTTTTTTTTAGTGTTTAAATGGATTTTAGTAATGATGGCTTCTACTTTGCTATCCTGGGTTGGACTTGCAGGAAGGATAGAGATATGAAGTTGATTCTTATAAAGAATTGCTACTCTACCACATTTACGTTTTGAACGGTCAAGCCTTACTATATTATAGCCTTGGGGAATAATCTCAGTATCTTTAGTGACTGGTTTTAGCCAGGTTTCAGAGAGGCATAGAATGTCAAATGAATATGTTTGAAGGAGGGCATGCAGGCAGGGTACTTTATTGTTTATACTTTGAATGTTAAGATGTCCTATTAGGAAGGCATTATTGAGTTTAGGTTTAGACTCTTGAGGAGTGGGGAATATAGGGCCAGGGTTGGGGTGGATGTCACCATCTTGTAAGGTAGGATTATCAGGTCTGGTTATTAAGTTACTCTTGAAGGGGTAGTAGTTTTGTTTTTTTATCTGAGGGCAAGACATAGTTGAGGTGGGAGAGCCTGTGGAATTTAGAGGGTAGGTAGCTTGGGGTGGAGGTAATGTACGAGTATGAAGTAGCATCATTGTGTATTGTTGTAGTGTGTTTCTTTGGGTAAAAAGGCTGGATGTACAGTTGGTTTTCAAAGAAGGAAAGAAGGTAGGCTGAGATGAGGATGGTTAAGAGTAGGACTGAGAGTATAAGCAAAGTTGGCAAGTAAGTAGCCATTATTTGAAGAGTTAGGGTAGGAGTGGTAGTTAAGAAAAGGTATGTGTGGTAGATAAGAAAGGGGGTAGTGTACTTGTTAAAATAGTTGGTGGAGTAAAGAGAGAGGGGAATAAAAAAGGGAATGGAGAAGTGAGAGAAGAGGTATATTTAATGAGTAGAGAAAGAAGGGAGGTTAGTGTTTAGAAAAGAGAGGTGGATAGGAAGACAGAGAAAGTGAGAGGAGGTTACGGGGTGTGTCAGGGGGTGGGGTAAAAGAAGAGCGGGAAAGAGAAGGATAGGAAGGTGGTGTTAGGGGTGTGTCTGGAGCTATAAGGTTAGGACCCCTGGGGGTGGGTAAGAATTGGGGGTAGGGAGGGGAGCGGAGTGAGCCCTCTGGGCGAACAGAGCGGGTAGAAACCACAGAGGGTGAGAATAAGGAGGAGACCATCAGAGATGCAGGTAAGCAAGATAGGAGAGGTGAGTATGCAAGGAAGGGGTAAAATAGAAGGCAGAGTACACCAGTGCAAAACAATTCACTCCGTACAAGGCAAGCAAGGGTGAGGGAAAGAAGGAACAAAATGGACAGGTTTAAGTAAGCAAAGCACAGTGCTGATAGAGGAGATAGGCAGGCAGAAAGACTAAGAGCAAGAACAGCAGTGAGTACAAGGGGGGGATAGTGGAGACTAAGAAAGAGAGAATACTGGCAGCTGGAAGCTCAAGCACAGGTAAACTGAAAACTCTTTAGGAAGACCTGACAAGCCAACATTACTAAGCCCATAAACCTACTTTCTGTTCCTTGATGTTTGGTATAAGTTGAGGGAAGCAGAGTTTCAGTCACTTGTAGAAAGGGCCAGGATCATCAGACACCAGTAGGAAGAAGTTATGTCAGGATTCAGTAGAGCACAGCTAAAAGCTTTAGGGGAAGGTAAGCAGGTAGAAAGGAAGAAAAGAAAAACAGAGTTAGCACAGAATCTCAGTTTGAAGGTAATAAAAACGTAGACATTAACATATAGTGGTAAAGTAGCAGAGGTAACAGCAATCTACTACAAAATCTGCTGAGCACATTTAAAATCAAGAAGCCTACATATCACACTACATGTGCACATAACAGTAAAAACTTAAGAGATATTACAAATATGTACAAATGACATCAGAATACACTAAAATACAGGGAATGAGTGACAAACGCACAGATTTTAAGAAATATTCCAAATGTGGACATAAGTTGCCTATCGCAGAGGCTGTGTGCATGTGCCTGGGTTCATTACACATGCAGGAAGATTGCTCTTAGTCACACATTTAATCCTTTTGCCTTAACTGAATGCAAACATTAATATTAAAAGGTCCATTTCCTTCCTCCTTTGGAGAAGGCATATCTCTGTCTCCAAAGTCAAATCCTTCTATCTCGTCAAAATCTTCAGATTCTTCATGGAAACGAGTGCTAAATGTCAATTCTTAACCCCAGATCAGAAAAAAATTAAACTGATTGATAGGACTGCTCCTTCAGATCCTAAGACTTCTAAAAAGGATAGTACAATTTCAACACAATCTAAATTTAAATCAGACTATCTTTTGGATCAGACACAGCCTTCAGAGACTATTCTCGCCCTAGATGTTCTCTGTTGGTTGACCCAGTACGAGACGGGCTTCAATCACCTTTTTTGCAGAGGCCAACGTCCCCTTCCATTTGCTCAGCTCATTCTTCCAGAAGTTCCACAGAAGATTTTGTGGCTAGAGTGAGGAAGCTTTTCTCTCTGCTCACAGGCAGATTGGTCTTTGTCAGGTGGTCTGACCTTCTACCACCCCACCCCTGCAAGTTCTTCTCTGACACCATCTGCTGTCTTAAACCTTCAAGATCTTAGTTCTCCAGATCTGTCAGTCTCTGATCTGAGGATCACCATAACTTTGGATCAAACATCTTCTGAGATGACCCATCTCTTTGCATCAGGAGTGCTCTCTGAGCCAAAGCCTGCCTGCTGGGTCTGGCGTGCAGCATTTAACTCCAAAGTATTCAGAATGGTCTCTTTTTTTTTTTTTTTTTTTTTCTTAGTGCCTGGGCACTGGACACTACGGCTCTGGCTTCCTCCTTGGCGGGGTGCAGATGGATAGAAAGGGAATGATTTGGAAACCTGGTTTCTTGGATCAGAGCCTCTCTCTGTCTCCGAGGCTATGTAAGAGAGTTGCCTTGGGAGGTGCTGACTGAGCCTTCCCCCTCAGATTCTATTTATTCTGCCATGATGCCCCAGCATCTGGAGCTTCAACTTCTCTCGCATGCGCTCTCGCGCTATCTCTCTCCAAGTGGACATCCTTAAACCGAAACCTCAGGTTTCTTCTTGGGGACTTCTGGTTTAGTCTTCTGAGACTTCCCCAGAGTATCCCAATGAGAAAGCTCCCAGGAAAAGGACTTGCAGGAGGAAGCACCTAGACTCCCCATAGGAGTCTGTCACTGAAGACTGATTTCGATGAAGATTAGGGGTCTCCATAGTCTCCTCCTGAAGATGTTCCATTTTGCAACTTACTAGAAATCCTGAAAGAGGTGGCTGGACATTTTCCAACCCTGTGCAGGAAGAATCCATTCTCCTAGAGGCTGCTGGAGAAAACCCTCTACTTCTTGGCTGACTCCGCCCACCGACTAACTTGTGGATATCTCTCTAGGTGGGCATGGAAGGAGCTGGCCTCCATAGAACCAATACCTCAGACTGGATAGGATTATGGCATCACCTGAGGACTGACTCTGTTGTGGAGAAAGGGGTTCCAGTTGACGTCATAATTGTGACAGTCACAAAGAAGGAACTAGCCAATAAGTGTTCCACTGGCCATCTTCCCTGCAGGAAGTCGCAGGCAATGGACAGACTGGAGAAGTCTTTCTTTGACTTTTGCATTATGATCACTGAACTACCTGGCACATTTTAGACTTCTGAGAGATTTTGATCAAATTTATCAAATACTTTTTCAGGAACTAGATGTGCAGAGGTTAATTCAGTAACTTCTCAGTTTGTAACACTGCAGGCCATTTCAATGGCTCCATGAGGTTAATTTCTAGTATAGTGGAAGGAACCTCGAGAGCTACGGGCTCAGGTATTTCCATGAGGTGGCATCCCTGGATATGCTTTGTGGAGCATGATACATGTGGAGGAAGTGCTCCCCAGAGGTGGGGGGGGGGACTCCAATGGATATTGCCCTCATGGCAGAGGTGGCCTGCAAAACCAGGATTCATGGTTTCTTTTCGATGATCCCTATCGGTCTTAAATGGAGGCCAGACTGTCCCCCTCTAGAGACTGTCTGGGGAAGATTATCCCTGCACCAGAGGGACTGGCTCCAATTAAAAGATACTTGGGTGCAAAGGATTATATCCTGAGGTTTATGTAACATTTTCCCTTCCACCCCAATTCCTGATCCATCCTGTCAGAGGGATTAAGCAGCAATTCAGATTGGATAGTTGCTAGAAAGAGTTGTCCAAAAGGTCCCACCAGACCAGATAGGATCCAGAACTTGCTCAAGATTCTTTTTGGTGCCAAAAAAAGGGGACTGGAGACCAATTTTGGATCTTGCAAATCTGAACTAAAGTCTGTTCAACGAACAAAGTTCCGGATGGTCACTTAAGTACATTCTCCTCTTTCTGGGCAAGGATGACTGCATGTCCTCTATACATTTCCAGGATGCCTACTATCACACAAAGATTAACAGATGGTCCAATAAGTACCTACACTTTAGTCTGGGAGCCAGCCATTACCAATTCAGAGTACACACCGCAACCCCCAAGGTGTTTACCAAATGCATGGCAGTAGTAGCAGCATACTTCAGACTGCAGGGATTGTGCGATGTTCTTCATCTCGCATTGCTGCAGTCATAACCTGTGGGTAGTCCGCTATCCTCGGTCGGCCCGAATACCAAAGTGTTAGGCTGGCGTTGGTCATGGTCACTTAGATCTGACGTCAGTATGCCGTAGTACTAAAGCGCATGACCGACGTCATATCCTCAGTCTTTCTTGCCGCATGGTCCGAAGCAGAAGCAGCGTTTGCAAGTGCCGTTCGGCATCCTGAAATTTTCGTTTACTGAGTTTCAGACCGAAGACCAAGTTGGGCTAAGTACCCCGTTGGGGAATATTTTTGTCTTTTCTTGCCTCAGTTAATTCCGGATGTCAGAAAAAGTGAATAATTGTATTTCTTGTGGGAAACAGATACCTCATAGGGATTACCACTCTCTTTGTATTCCTTGTTTGGGGCCTGAGCACGACGTAGTCGGGTGTCGCTTTTGTGCTAAATTTAATAAGCGCACTATTAAGCGTAGGTTAGATTGTGATAGGCTTGTCTTCGGTAAGCGGTGTAATTATAATATGCCGTCGGATCCTCAGACGCCCGCTACCGCTAAGAAGCGCAAGGAGAAATCTTTGAAATCCAGGCAGGATGAGTCGTCCGTTCTGGACGCCGGTTCTTTAGAGACCATGGTGGAGTCTGTGGATCCGGCTGAGGTTTCTGTTGAGTCTCAGGAGGAACCTTTAGTTTTACAAGATGTGGCCTCTCAGGAGTCAGGTCAGGCTGAAGGGGCCTCTCAGGTGGCTGTGCTCCCTTCCTTGCATAAGGTGGTTAGGCCTTCTCCCTCTGTTTCTAAGGTACTTTCTAAGGCCAGGCCTGGTTTATCTTCCTCTGGTGTCAGCCCTAGTTCTGCAGGTTCTGTGCCTAAAAAACACATGCTTAAAATGGCAGAAGATTTAATTACCTTAATTAGAGGTTCTATGCCCCCTCCAGATAAGAGGCCTAGGGTGGAGCCAGAGGTGGAAGGATTGGAGCATTCTACAGATTATTCAGAGTCTTCGGCTGAAGACGTTCAGGATTTTCCCCCTTATTCTGATTCTGACAGAGGATTCTAGTCCCTCTGCTTCCCCTCCAGAGGATTTTTCTTTTTCAGAAACCCTGCATTCTATGAGGGAGCATTTCAAATGGGAAGGTCAGGATTTCTCAGATTCCCGAAAGAGGCTTAGGGAATTCTTGTTTTTACCTCAACATAGGCCCTTGGCTATTCCTCCAGTCTTAGATGTTGTACAGGATGTTTTCTCTGAGGCTTCTCTTAATCCAGACTCTTTGCCTCCTGCCCCAGTTAAGCCAGACAGGTATTACAGGGTGCCTGAGGCTCATAAATATTTGTATAAGAGCCCTAGGGCGGACCCTGAAACTATTAGCCAGGGACCTAAGGGTGTCAGGGCTTCTGTTGTAAAGAACCCAGTTCCTATGGATAAGGACTCTAGAGCTCTGGACAGGTGGGGTAAAAAAGTGTATACCTCTTCCACGCTTGCAATGAGGGCTTTAAATTGCCAGTTTCATATGCTGAAATACCAGAATTTTCTTCTTAGTCAATTGAAATCTAAGGTGGATGCTTTAGCAGAGGGCATAGAGTGTAAAGAATTACAGGATTTGGTTCATGCCTCTGATCAGGTGGGTAAGCATTCCTTGCAGTGTGGTTTTGATGCTTTGCAGGCTTCTTCTAGGGTGGCTGCCACTGGATCAGTTATTCGTAGGCATGCTTGGCTTAAGGATCAGAACTTGTCAGAGCATGTTAAAGCTCAAATTCTGGATGCTCCCCTTCAGTCTGAAGTTTTGTAAGGTTCTCCTGTGGAGTCAGTCTTGAAGAAAATGGAGGACAAAGCTAAGTCTATGCAGACTGTTAAAGATTTCTTACAAGTGCAGCCCCCTAAGTTTAGCAGAAATTGGCCTACTAAGGGATGGGCTTACCCTTCTGATTTACAGTCTAGGGGCAGATCTAGACGTGGTAGGGGCAGAGCTCATGCACAGGGTTCTTTTAGGCCTAGGACGTGGAGTTCCCCTGCGCAGTCTGCTGGTGAAGGCAGGGGCCAGTCCTTTCGTAAGCAGACCCAATGACCTACATCTTCAGCTGCCCGATCCTTCTTACCTGGCAGCTCCTCTAGGGGGAAAGTTAGCACTTTTCAGGCAAAATTGGCTTTTAGTCACCCAGGACAAATGGGTGTTGGACATTATAAACCGAGGCTACAGGTTTTATTTCCACACATTGCCTCCTTTCAAAGGCATGCTAGACGTCCCTCCTCAGCAAAAGGCAGAGGCTCACAAACAGATTTCTTTACTTCTTCAAATGGGAGCTATCCAGCAGGTGCCTCCATCAGAGGTGGACCTAGGATTTTATTCTCACCTGTTTCTTGTACCAAAAAAGGGGGATACTTGGAGACCGATTCTGGATTTGTCTATTCTCAACACATACCTGGACATTCCAAAATTCAAAATGTTGACCTTGCAACAACTTTTACCTATGCTAGGCAAAGATCACTGGATGGTAACTCTGGATCTCAAGGAGGCTTATCTTCATATTCCTATCAGACCAAGCTGCAGGAGATTCCTGCGTTTTCAGGCTGGGACTTTACATTATCAGTTCTCCGCATTGCCCTTTGGCTTATCTACTGCGCCCAGGGTATTCACAAAGGTTCTGGCTCCAGTGATAGCCTTCTTCAGGTTAAGAGGAATACAGATTTATCCTTACTTGGACGATTGCCTGATTCTTGCTCAAGACAGACAAGCTACTTCACCATCTTCAGTATGTTATGGCAATGTTAAGGTGCCTAGGGTATTCTGTGAACTAAAAGTCCAGTCTAGTACCCTCTCAGGACATGTGCTTTCTGGGTGTGAGACTGAATACAGCCTCTCAGATGGCGTTTTTGACCCCGGACAAGCAAAGAAATCTTTCCCTTTACTTCCAAAACTTGTCTCACCTGTCCAGGCTGACTGCAAGGACAGTCCTTCAAGACTTGGGGTTCATGGCATCTTGTATTCTGGTGCTTCCCAATGCCAAACTGCATACGTGGAAGTTACAATGGTATCTCGAGTGTATGGACGCAACACTGCCACGATTTGGACACTGTCATTCAGATAATACCTTGCATTCAAAAGGAATTTTTGTGGTGGGCTCAGGAATGTCACCTAAACAAGGGACTCTCTGTGACCCGACCAGAGGAGAGTCAGATCTTAACGACAGATGCCTCGGACAAGGCTTGGGGAGCACACCTCAATGGAAAATGGGTTCAAGACGCGTGGCCTGCCAGACTTCAACATTTGCATATCAACATGAAGGAGATGTTAGCAGTCCAATTTGCATTGATGGCCTTCAAGGATCTACTACACCCAGGACAAGTGTTGATTCAAACAGACAACACAACTGTCATGTGGTACATCAACAAGCAAGGGGGAACCCATTCGTACCCACTTTGCAGACGAGCTATGATTTTGTGGGAGACTGCTCTCAGTTTGCACCTCACTCTTCAAGCAAGGTTTCTGCCAGGAGCACAGAACTCCTTAGCGGATGTTTTGAGCAGACAGATGGTGGATCCCCACGAGTGGAAACTGGATCCGCATGTATTTCAACAGTTGACAGTGTTCTGGGGGACTCCAGACATAGATCTGTTCGCTTCTCCACTAAATTTCCAGTTGCCAAAGTTTTGCACAAAGATGTTTCATCCAAAAGCTTGGAAAGTGGATGCTCTATCATTCAGTTGGAACAACCTTCACGTCTATGCCTTTCCTCCTCTGCCTCTCCTTCCCAGGGTGCTCCTGAAGGTCAGACAGGACAAGCCCTCCATGATTCTTATAGCTCCAGATTGGCCATGTCAGCACTGGTACCCTCTGCTGAGGAGTTTAGTAAGGGAGCCTCCTTGGCCTTTGCCAGCAAGTCCACACCTTTTGTCCCAGGCAGGCAATCATTTCCTCAATGTCAGGATACAGTCCCTGCATCTGACAGCCTGGCATATTCTGTTCTAGACCCTGGAGGGTCGCAGCTTCCTCAACAGGTTTTGAATGTTATTTTGGAGACCAGACTGCCTAGTACAAGGAAGGTTTATGTGGATAAATGGAGGATATTTTTTCTTTGGTGTAAAGCAAAGGACTTTGATGTTTCACTACCTAATTTCACTTCAGTATCTTGCAGAATTACTAGACAAAGGTTTGTCTTTCTCCTCTGTGAAAGTTCATGCTGCAGCCATTTCTGCTCACTATGACTGTGACCCACCGTTCTCTCATCCTTTGTTTAAGCAGTTTCTTAGAGGGGCGAATAACATAAGACCCCCATGAAGAGCTCCTACTCCTTCATGGGATCTCAACTTTGTGTTGGAGAAACTCACTTTATCTCCTTTTGAGCCTGCAGCTACAGTTGAGTTGAAGTTTTTGTCTTGGAAGACAGCTTTTTTGTTGGCCATTACATGTGCTAGAAGGGTATCTGAATTACAGGCTCTCTAATGGCAGTTGAACCCTTCCTAATTTTTCATAAGGATAGGGTCTCTTTGCGTACTAACCCTACTTTCATGCCTAAAGTGGTCTCAAATGTGGCCTTGAACCAGTCTATTCATTTGCCTACTTTTTATGCTGATCCCCAAAATAAAGGGGAAAAGATTTTGCATTCTTTGGATATCCACAGGCAGTTGCGTTATTATTTGAGCAGAACTAAAGGGTTCAGACAGTCTCAACAGTTGTTTGTTTCTTTTGCTTTGGGTTCTCAAGGGAAACCTGTTTCTAAACAAACTATTTCTAAGTGGATTGGCCATTGTATTGCTTTTTGTTATTCTCATCATGGTAAGGAGATTCCGGCTGGAATCAGACCTCATTCCACTAGGGCTACTGCCACTTCTACTGCCTTTCTGAGGGTAGTAGCTACTAAAGATATTTTGGAGGCAGCTACTTGGAGTTCAGTGCACACTTTTTCTAAGCATTACCATCTCCCTCTTTATTCAAAATCTAGGGCAGGGTTTGCCACTGCAGTTTTGCAGGGCATGCTAGCAGCCCCCAATGCTTTATGATTTACCAACCTCCCTTTACTTTTGCTTTGGGATTCTACCCACAGGTTATGACTGCAGCAATGTGAGATGAAGAACATAGTACAGTTTTGTACCTACCATAAATGTAGATGTTCGAAGATCCACATTGCTGCAGTCCAATTTTCCCTCCCTCCTTCCCCACTGTAGTTTGGGGTGGGTGTGTGGTGTGGGTTGTAAATATTGTATTGTATATTTTTGGCTTTGGCCTTTCTTTTTGGGCCTTCTGACATCTGGGGCAAGAAAGACTGAGGATATGACGTCGGTCATGCGCTTTAGTACTATGGCGTACTGACGTCAGATCTAAGCGACCATGACCGACGCCAGCCTAACACTTTGGTATTCCGGCCGACCGAGGGCAGCGGACTACCCACAGGTTATGACTGCAGCAATGTGGATCTTCGAACATCTACATTTATGGTAGGTACAAAACTGTACTTTTCCCTACCTGGACAACTGGCTCATTGCTGCTCTGACCAGGCATCAACTCATACAGGCAAGATGTCTGGTTCTCCACACCTGTGCTGTCCTAGGAATAATCAGAAACTGCAGCAAATCACAACTTTATCGCAGACTTTGAAAAGTTATTGGAGCGCTGCTCAACCCAAAGATGGCCATTGCTTCCCTTCCACTTTACAGGTTTTTAACTGTAAGGTTGCAGGTGAAGAAAGTTGTAGATAATGCATCAATCTCAGCCCACGCAGTCCTCCGAGCTCTAAGCCTTGTGGCAGCAGAACTGAACGTTAGTTCAGTTGGCCAGATTTTCCACTTATATTCTGCAATGGATGTTTTCTACCCAGTGGCCAAGCTTCATAACTCAATGTCGTAGCAGATAAAAATTACCAACACTAGCAGAAGAGATCTCTCTTGGTGATTTCAGTCCGATCAACTGCTCCAGGGCCATCAATTCATTCCCCAGCAGCCGATGGCCATAATTACTATGGATGCTTCCCAAATAGCATGGGCTTGGGGGCATTACCTGGGGAAAACAATCCAGTGTACTTTTGTCTGAAGAGGCCAATTTGCATAGAAATATTCTAAAGATGAGAGTAGTGCTTCTGGCGTTTGCGAGCACTTAAAGATATTCTTCCCTCTGGGACAATTGCAGTACAAACTAATGTCATTTTCTGGTGCATAAACTGGGTGGGATCTAGGTCCTACCCATTGTGTTGAGAGGCACCAGTTTGGCAGTGGGTTATCTCTCTTCAGACTGCTTTCTTTTGGCGACTGAAATTCTGGGAAGATCCAAAGTGACTGCGGACAAACTGAGCAGGTGTATACTACTTCCATACAAGTGGTCCCTCATTAAGAAGGTGGCGGATGAGATGTTCCATCTGGGGCCAAACATGCTGTGAGGTTTTTCACTTCCCTAAACATGAATTGTAGCAACTACTTCGCCCTGATTTCCCTGCTGCGACTATCAAGGGGGATGCTCTACTTCATGGTGGTCTTCCGGTCGCCTTTGTGCATTCCCACCACCCCCATAGATTCCAAAATTTTTGAAGAAAGCTGCCAGGTTGAAGAGCACTGGGCTCCTAATTGCCCCCTATTCGCCTGACAAATTTGATATCCCTTCCTGTGGTCTCAGCTGATTCAACCACCATGGAATCTAGATCTGACTGCAGACCTCCTGTCTTACTAGACGGGCATGTTGCAATCAGATATACCAAACCTCAAGCTGGCTGCTTGGTTTATCCAGTTCTCCTGGTAGCCAGTTTGTTCTAGTCACCTGTCCACTGTCTTCCTATAAACCCTCCACTGTGTAGTTCTGTCTGTCTTCCAATAAACCCTCAGGAAGAAAGACCGTAAATGGAGTTTGTCATTTGGGCTCAGCATCATAAAATTGACCTTTTTAAGTCTCTATCACGTCTTAGATTTCCTTGCTCACCTTTTACAAAACTGCTAGTACCTCAACCCCTGGGGGTACAGTTAGTAGCAATTTCAAATTGTCATACAGGATTGAATAGTGCATCCATAGCTTGTCACAAACTGAGCAAGGCCTTCTTAAAAGGGACACTCCTAAAGCCTCCTTTTAAAGACCCTACACCTCCATGGGGCATGGATTTAATGCTGTTGTCTCACACATCCTCCCTTCAGCAGCTACATGTGACCTTCTTTCTCTCATGGAAGACCTATTTTCTTGGTTGCCATCGCTTCTGCAAGAAGAAACTCCGAGATCCAAGCACCATCTTCTAATTCTCCTTGCTTGTTTTTTCAGAAAGATATAGGACAGGTTGGTTCGCAAGATCATTATTAACAACCCCCCCCCCCCCCAAAAAAAAAAAAAAAAAAGACAATTGAGAAGCCATCTTACATTTACTGGATGTTCATAGACTGCATAGAGCAGAAAGAAAATTAGGAAAGCAGACACTTTTCTGGACCCAAATTGGGAAACATTACTCTACCAAAGTGATTAAGAAATTGCCTTTCCTTTGCCTATAATCGGGCATTTCTCTTGCACATCCATTGAAAGCACACTCCACTAGATTTAGCACACTCCACTAGATTTGTGGTTTCCACAGTCTTTCAATCTAGGATGTCTATGGATAGCACTTGTGCAGCAGCAACTTGGGCTACTCCTCATACCTTTTATCACTTTTAACAAATTAGATCTGGTCTCTAGAGGTAGAACATTTGGTTCTGTGGTGCTTAGAAATATCCTTGAGTCCAATCTGGATTCAAGTAACTAGGGACACTACCATTCGTGATGATAGAATGAAGAACATCCGCATCAGATAAGTCATGTTCTCACCATAATGTTCATCTATGTTTTTCTTTCCTCACATCTTCCCACCTACCCCCATCCTTGACTTGGGGATGAACATGTCCATGTACCTGCTCATTCATATGACTGAATATGGATTCCCATATCTGTCTGTCGTTTGCCCCCCCCCCCCTGCTGTATAGCAAAAACAAGATCTGAGGTAGTTGGCAGGGTGTGTTGTAAGGGAGAAGCTCGATCTGGTGGCTGTGAGCTGTAGCATTGGCAGAGTCAGATCAGATTGATTCCAAACCCATTCACGAGTAAAGAATGAAGATTGAGTACAGAGATGGAACGCTGCAATGGGTACATAACTTTTTATCACTCATTCCAGCCAAATGGAAATCTCTGCATCTGATTCATAAAAAGGCATAACTTTTTACCAAAGCCTTCCAAGGCTCACTCACCCATATAAAACTGGATATTCTTTCTAGAAATAGAGCATCCTTTGCTTCAGCAGTGCTCTGGAATATCCTTTCCCGAGGGCCACCCAAGAGCAGCGTAGCTGGAGACTGTCCCATATGTTGAAGCATGAAAAGGACATTGGATTTTAAAAGTTCTTCCAGTAACTAGGTATCTGTGTTGTCCATTTTCGTTTGTCATTCACTTCCCTGCCATGCATCCCCCATCCAGAACTTCTGAATTTACCTGTTGGACAGTAATGGAACATACAGCTCCAGGTTTTTGAGCCCTGTCTTTTTCTTCATCTCCTGTCTGTTCATACTATGGGGATTGGGCAGCAAAATGGCAGTGGTACAGCAGAGCATTATGGATAAAGGGATGAGCTTGAGAGCTGCATCCTAAAGGATACGAACCCATAAGTTGAATGAAAATTTGCAGCACACATCTAGTTATGGTAAGAACGTAACTTAATTTTCCTCTATCGTGCTCTTCTGTCCAGACTTTCCTCTCGTTCTACATTGCAGTGCCTTCATTTCTTAAAAGTGAGCAAGGAGAAAGAAATGTGGGGGGGGGGCATGGGCACCTGTTTTCTTTAGTGTCCCTATTACACTTGAAAATAACTTGAGAACGCTTTGTTATAGCTTGCAGGTTATGTCCATTTATTTAAAATAAATAAATAAATAAAAAAATAAAAATAAATACTTCAGAGCAAATTTTTTTTACTTCAGTATTTTTTTCTTCCCTTCTCCTAAAATGTTCTTCCAAATATTAGTGACATGAAGTATAGCATACCCATATTAGTGACATGAAGTATAGCATACCTGGGAGTCCCCTAGAAGTAGTCAAAGTAGTCTGGTTGTCTTGTTTCATAAATATAATTGATGTTTTGTAGTCCCATGTTTCAGTTCAGAGTTGTTTTTTCTTGCTGTTTATCTCCATGTCCGAAATCCAGTCTCTGCTTCATTTTCAATGTACTCTTGGTTCTTTTATGCTTTTTTTTCTGTCAAGCATTTGCCTTTGAAACATTGGAAAATGTTTCACTGGCATGTTTTCTCTGGGCTTTATTACTAGAACAAGAAGCAGTGTCTTCTGTTTAATAGCTCACTTTTTTTGTTTTTCAAACTTCAGCATTTCCTCCTCAGCATGCTCTGCACCATTTTTGACAGTAAAGAATATTCCGAGTACAGCTGGATATAGCAGCTTGAAACTCGTGCCTTCTTGACTTTCCTTTATTTACTGGAGTAAGTTCTTCTGCCTGGTGTACAGGGAGTAATTTTCCAGTAACATTGTCTCCCATTTTTAGCATTTTGTCCTTCTGCCATGGTTTTGTCAGTAAAGTATTTCTGTTTGTAGGATTGCATCTTTACTGTTGAAGGTCTAGGATGCCTTCTTATGGCCAAGTTTGGAGCATACACATGTGACCTTTCAATTCATAATTTCTGCTGCAAAATCAGTTCAATTAATTTGTGCTTTAAAATTAATGTAGTCTGTTCCTACCAGCTTCTCTGGTACAGCAGAAAATCTCAGGTAACTTAATTTGATCAGCAACCTGTGGGATGCAGATCCGAGCTGGCAGCATACCAAGCAAAAAGATCTGAGCTCCAAGCTCTACCCCCTTACCCATACTGCACTGCAACCTCCTTCAAACCCCCAGATCTCATTTGCCACGGCTTTGCCAAGCGCAGGGTTCTTAGAGCTCCAGGCAAGTGTAGTAATTTTTTACTTCAAATTTCTTTTAGTCTACTTTTTTTTTGTGTGCGTGTATTTTAGTACCTTTCTTCGGGTGTTCTTTCTCCCTAGCCTTCATCTTCCCCTTCACCTTTGGTAGTTATTCATCCCTTAGGCCCCTATTTTTCCCTCTTTCAGGTGCGCGTGTGTGGCTCTGTGTCTCTAGTATGGCTGAATGTCATAAAGTGACTTTTTCCAAGTCCTCTTTGTGTGGTCACCAGTGGATGGTGTCACTGTGCATGATTTGCTTGAGGGTTATGCACCTTTCTTCAGGCTGCCAGATTTGTGCGGCCTTCAACCCTCAAGCCTTAAGAGATAGGAGGAAGAAGCTGATTCTGGCGGGTGTTCTACCCACAGAATCAGCTTCTCCTTTCCTCTCTGTAGTGACAGCTGCTGCTGCCCAGCCAATCAGCCCTCTTTCCCCTGTCTGGGACTCGCCCTCCCACCTTGCTCGGGGAGAACGAGAGGCCAAGAAGGATAGAGAAGAGAAGCCACAAGCGGCAGGCCGAATTGGACCTCTCGGCCCCTCCCACTAAGGTGGTCTTTTCCCCATTGAGTGTGTTCAAGCCTTCCTCCCCATGGCTCCGTTCGCCACATTTCTCCCAGGAGCCAGAGGAGTAGACTCGACCAGCCTCTGTCATTGCGTTGGCCCTCCCGGCCGGCTTCGGTGGCTTCCTCCATGTCTACTTGCAGGATTTCGGAGGCAGGCATGGACTAGATGAGTCTATTCTTGCAAACTCAGCTGCAGATGGGAGTGTTGCTGCCCCCCCCCCCCCAGGGAGGGGGGGGGAGTTCAGCTCCACTGTTTGCCCCGATAGCTCTTTCTCTGATCCACCACCAGATTTAGGAGTCTTCGGATCTGAGGAGCCCTAGAGCCAGGGGTTGGTGCTGATTGTTACTACCTTGATGCCGGCCATGCCCTTGAGCTTATCGGATCCAAGCTCTGAGTTGAGAGCTGGGCATCAGATCCAGGGGGTGAGTGTCTTCGGCTCCTTTGTGGCCAGAGCACACCATCCTCTCAGGTCCGACCACTTTAGCACCGATCCCCTCGTCTGATCCAAGGGCCACGGCCAGCTGTCTTAGAGGCTGGTTCCCCTTTGGCGTTCTTGGTGGAGAGTGTTTTCTCTGGAGGATCAAGACCCCTCACTCTTTCCTGAGTCCGCCCCCACTCCCTTGCAGCTCAGTTTGTCCTTGATCCAGTCCTCCCAGGGATAGCCTGCGTCTGACGCCCCAGCCAGTTCCCCTGGAGGAACATGAATCTGTTGGTGAGCCCCCCTCAGTCCCCCTGGGGAAGTCCCTGACAAACGCCTGTGCAAAAGCAGTTGGACCCCCCCCCCCCCTCGAGTCCCTCACAGAGAATACAGATTTGGAGGAAGGGGAGGGTTCCCCCAAATCACCAACAGTTTCCTTTGGAGATATGGAAATACTCTGCCAAAGGGGGGGGGTCCACCCAAAAACCCTCGGATGAGTCTGTATTCCTGGAGGCGATCGACACCGGCCCATCTACCTGTTGGGCGTACCCCCCCCCCCCAGCCGACCTGATTATCACCAGGGTGTGGAAGGAGCCGGACACTGTAGAGCAGATACCTAGAAGACCCCAATAAGGTTCTTAGTTCCCCTGCAGACAGAGCTTCATGGAGCAAGGCTTCCCCAGTTGATGCCATGGTGGTGGGTGGCAGACACGACAAAAGGAACACTCCCAGGAATTTTCTTTGGTCCATCCCCCTGACGAGGAGTTTCTGGCAATGGACTGCATTGGAAAGCAGACTTTTGATTCAGCTACCTTCTCTAAGGACACTGAATTACTTGGCCCATGTAATCAGACTACAGCAGGACCTGGTCATAGAGTACGCAGAGTCCCCCAGAGTCATGTCGGCAGAGGATAAACTGACTCTGTACTCGTATGGCCCCTCTCAAGTCAGTGTCCAATACTTCTATGTGGCTACTTTCCCATGCCACGGAGGGAGCCGCTAGAACTAGCGGGTCCAGTATCGCCTTAAGGTGTCATACCTGGCTTAGACTCTGCAATTTCTCAGAACCCTTAAAGGCGTCCTTTGCAAATGCACCCTTTGATGGGTTTTCCATCTTTGGGAAGACCGTCCGCGAGACACTGGTCCAGAGCGAGAGACTGGAAAATGCTGACAGCCATCTGAATACGCTTCTCTACCCCTCAAAGGTTCTTATCTAGGAACCAGCGAGGGCAGAAGATGTGGTTCTGGAAATCTCAGCAGGCCCGGAACGCTCTGGACTCCTTCTCCCCCAGAGGCAGAGGGGGGGGGGGCAAGGTGGACACCATTCCAGAGGCAGAGGGGGACCGAAGAACTTCGGGTCACGGGAACCTTTTTCCAACTGACCCGCGCAGCAGCCCTGTGTGTTTGCCAGACTGCTCCTCTCTGGAGGCAGTCGGGGCATTTTTTGAGGCACCTGGCTCAATGGGAGTCCATCATGACAGATTGCTGGGTTCTTCAGATAATATCCATAGGCTATTCAATCCCCTTTATAAACAAGCCCCCTTACTTAAGGCGCCTCCCAGATGTCCCACCCACGCAAAGGGAGGTTGCGGCTTTGGAAATAAAGCTGTTAGAGACATCCAACATGTGCCCCCAGACCAGTCCGGATCAGGCATCTACTCCAGGTTCTTTCTGGTGCCAAAAAAGACATGGGACTTGAGCAATTCTCTGCCTGTTAACAATTAAACTTTTCGCTGCCAAGGAGAAATTCCAGATGGTCACGATACAATCCATCCTGCCCCTCTTGCAGGAGGAGGACTGGATGTACTCCATAGACCTCAAGGATGTGTATACTACCATATTCTCATGGACAGATTGTTCAGGAGGTTTCTCCTCTTTCGGCTAGGAGCCGGTCATTACCAGTTCAGGGTTCTACCCTTCAGTCTCACCACAGCCCCCAGGCTGTTCACCAAGGTCATGGCAGTTGTAGCGGCCCACCTGAGGCTCCAGGGCATACAGGTCTTCCAGTACCTAGACGACTGGCTCCTCACCGCCCCCACCAGGCATCTACTTTTTCTAGCCAGGGATTTCTTCCTCCTGGATGTCACCCCGGTTGGGGATAACAATAAATGTCAAGAAGTCTTTCCTCCAGCCTGTTCAAGTGTTAAACTTCATAGGGGCCAGGATAGATACCATCCAGGCCAGGGCCTTCCTAACGTCAGACTTCACAGCATGACTCCATGTGCTAGCCCTCTTTCAGTCCCCTGCTCCCCCAGCAGAATTAGTCCTGAGCTTTGGGGTCCATGGCGTCGGCGATCAATCTGATTCCTTATGCTCGTCTCCACATGAGGATTCTACAGTGGATGTTTAAAGTCCAATGGTCTTTTCTACACCACCCTCTAGACTTCCCGATTCCCCTCAACAGGGTTTGCAGGAACTCCCTCATGTGGCTTCAATCCTGAGCCCTTAGGGAAGGATTACCTTTTGTCACCACCCCAGGCCACAGTGACCACAGATGCTTCCCGCCTAGGGTGGGGGGTATTGTGCAGGCAGGACTGTCCAAGGCATGTGGACTCAGACTGAGACTGTACTGCATATAAATGTCCTGGAGATGAGGGGGGTACTTTTTAGCGTTGCAGGCCCTTCATACCTCTATATAGCTATCCAGTCTGACAATGTCGGTGGTCTGGTATATCAACAAACTGGGGGGGGGGAGACCAGGTCTTCCCCCCCCCTTTGCAAGGAAGCCATGAGAGTTTGGGTGATCTCTGCCAACCGCTTCCTGTTAACACCGCACATTCCGGGTCTGTGCAACATACTGGTGGTCAAATTGAGCAGAACTATCCTCTTCTCCTTAAGAGTGGTCTGAGTCGTGTAGCGGAACAGATCTTCAAGTGGGGTCAGCCTTGCTGTGATCTCTGCGCGTCGCCTTCCAATGCAAAATGCAGCGAGTTTTTCGCTCCAATTCCTCTCTTGGGAGAAGCCCCCAGAGACGTTCTAGTCCATGCTTGGCAGCCCGGTCTTTGTGTATCTGCCACTTCCGATGAAATTTCTGCCGAAAGCTCGCCAGTTGGGGAGCAAGATTATCCTAGCCCCATTCTGGCCTCAAGACTGGTTCCCCTGCCTGTGATCTCGTCTCATAGCTCCACTCTGGATCTTTGATCCCATTCTGGATCTGATTTCTCATCCCTCTGGAATGGCTCCTCCGAACCTGGGCAGTCTCAAGCTCTCAGCTTGGCTGATGCAGTTCCCCTAGTTGCCAGGACTCCTGGTATCTCTTCCCGAGCCCAGTCTATCCTGGTGGTGACGCACAAACCCTCTATCAGCAAGATTTACAGTAGCAAATGGAAATGTTTTTCAATTTGGGCTTCACAAAAGAACTTGGATCCTTTCACCGCTCCTATTTCAGTGGTACTGGAATTCTTGTCTCGTATTTTTCAGCAAGGGGCCAGCTCATCTACTGTGAAGGTCCAGCTGGCTGTCATTTCCCATTTTCATATTTGGGACAACTTTGGTTCTCTCGCTGCTGCCAGAATTTGTAAGACCTTTCTAAAAGGCACTTTTCTTTTGAGACCCCTTGTTAGAAATTCACCCCCTCCGTGGGATCTGACCTTAGTTCTTCAGGTGTTGTGCCTCCTTTTGAACCTGCAGCTTCAGTTGATATGAAGTTCTTGTCATGGAAGACAGATTTTTTGGTAGCAATTACTTCAGCCAGGAGAGTGTCAGAGCTTCAGGTTCTCCATATCAAACCTCCATACCTTGTTTCACAAGGATAAGGTATCTCTTAGGACTAGTCCCTCCTTTCTCCCTAAAGTTGCTTCCGAGACCAACATTAATCAGTCCATTAATTTGCCTGTCTTTTCCCCCTAATTTCCAGAACAAAGGAGAATATAAACTTAATTTGCTGGATGTTCATTTACATTTTCATTTGCACAGGACAGCTGTCTTTCGTAAATCTGATCAACTTTTTGTCTTTTTGCTAAGCCTTTTTTAGGGAAACCAGTTTCAAAGGGGACTCTCACCAGGTGGGTTTCGAGTTGTATCTTACAAGCATACAGAGAGTCTGGCATACCAGAACCAATGGGAGTTCATGCTCATTCTACGCATTCTATGGCAACATCTGCTGCATTCTGGTCTAGTTTCCCTGGATGAAATTTGTTCCGTGGCTATCTGGGTGTTCTCTCACACCTTTATCTCTCATTATAAACTGGATTTGGTGTCTAGAGGAAGGGCCTGCCTTTGGCTCTGCAGTGCTCCGGAATGTCCTTCCTTAAGGGCCTCCCAAGATTCAGGTAGCTGGGGACTCTGTCCCACAGGTTGCTGATCAAATGAAGTTAACTACTTCAGGTAAAGAAGTTATGCACTCGCCGTAACGTTCCATCTGAGTAGGTAAACTTCATTTGTCGGCAACCGTCCCTCCCTCCTTCCACCTGACCTTCATGGTTATTTAGCTGAGCTCGAGGTTCGGACTTGGCTTTATTTTGTCCTTGAGTCAGGTGTCTCAGGTTGTTAGCTGGTTTTGTTATCTGCAGGTGGCAAACGTGATCTGAGTATTGAAAGGAGGTTGCAGTGTAGTATGGGTAAGGGGGAGGAGCTTGGATCTTTTTGCTTAGTATGCTGCCAGCTCGGATCCTTATCCCACAGGTTGCTGACTAAGTTTACCTACTCAGATGGAACGTTACAGTGAGTATAGAACTCCCCCCCCCCCCCCCCCCAATGTGCTTTGTCCTAATTCTGATTTTCTTTTCAGTTGTATCACCTTAACTGATTTACTTTTTTATGGCAACTATAAGTACATTTGACTTTTTTTTTTTTTTTCTTGTAGATTACTGGAAGTCCTGGCTTGCACTGCTTTTTGCTGAACAGCTACAGAATTCAGTTGGTGTTTTCTCCTCTCCTTTTGTGATTGATTTTCAATTTTGTATGTTTTGCTGGCATCTAGGCAGTCTACTTGCTAGGCAGTTACTGAAATTTACCCCGAAAGACTGGTTCATTGACTGTCTTTTCTGGGGTTTTCACACTGGGAGATCTGAAATTAAGCTATTCAGTGTGCACCATCTTGGAAGTACTCTGAGCACTGCCATTTGAATTCTCTACAGCCCCTGAGTGTGCAAAGTATCATACTGTTTGCATGTTTTTTTTTTTTTTGTTTAAATCTAGAAGTGGTTTAATGCTTTACCAATGTTTTCTTGGAGCAGTAGACTTCCTGAGCAAGTCAACCGCCTATTGAACAAGACTGGAGAGACTTTGCAAATGTACTGTGATATCTTCAGAGTAGTCTGTCATTCCACTTGGTGCATTGATTTGGGAGGGCTTGTTGCTGTCCTGTTTGCATCCT
This sequence comes from Protopterus annectens, assembly GCF_019279795.1. Classification (NCBI taxonomy): domain Eukaryota; kingdom Metazoa; phylum Chordata; order Ceratodontiformes; family Protopteridae; genus Protopterus; species Protopterus annectens. The sequence continues at coordinate 684,301,959 of NC_056734.1, read as the reverse complement.
GGCTAGGGCCAAACACTATCTCAGCCTGCTAGGACCAAATGCAACAACTCTGCCTGCTGTACCACCCTGTTTGGCCTTTGTGTGACTTGAGTCTGGTGATTTTGCTGTCTGAACCAAACTGACAACTGCTCGTCTTTGTACTTAAATTTCCTTGAAGCAACTTTTCTGTCTTACTGGCTTTACTGTGGATCCTGAGAGAGAGAGTAACTTTGGAGTGCACAATAAACTAATGGCAAAGGCGTTTAAAGTCAAGAGTGCTTCTGACTTTGGTCTAAGTATTTCAGGAAGTAGCTGTAATAGACTGGCTGCCCATCATTGGTATCTTGTACTGCTGCTTCTACGTATCAAATTTATTCGTACCTCTCTGAGGTGCAAATCACTTGTTAAAGAAACACCCAGAAGAAAGTTGGTGTTTTTGCTGCTTGTGTGGCCCATTGCATGAACCAATCCCTTTTGATTTTTAAAACCACTGGCATGGGCTTTTCTAACTGGTGTAATGTTTCATCTGGTGGAGGAGTAGCAAGACAAAAGGCAAGAAACTAGGGTCCCAGTAAGTGCATGCTTTTTTGAATTTTTTTTTAATCCTCCCAGGGCCCTGCAAGTGTGTGTGCAGTTGAGAAGGCGATTACATTTTTAAAGACTTATGCCAGTGCACTTGCTCAGTTAAGGCTACTGCAGTAACATGGGTTGCTGTAAAACCTATCCCAAAATGCCATGCATTGTCACTTCCTCATATGACCAGTTCCACCCCCACCAGGATGAGCACATCTGTCCTACTTGCCAGCTCCTTCCAGCACCTGAGCCTCATCAGGCATTTATCCCTCTACTCAAGTGGAGCTGTCAAAAGTGTGGGGTTTAGTTCTGTCCCGTCTTTGCTCACCCTGATGGCAATCCCTTTGGTGCTGTTCACTTCATCCAGTTCCGAAGTGTAATTCCTGACATGGATTGTACATCTGAGATGGCCTGCATCTGGCATGGAATTGGACAGTGTGTATTAGTGTTTTGAAGTGAAGGGGTGTGCTCATGAGCTACAATAGTACTTCTATACTGGTGAGAGCTGGTGTGGTTGCTCCCTTTTGTAAGATCTTCAAAGAGGAAAAAATGTATCAAAAACAGAAGACTGGATCTTCAGTCACTTATTTTCTCTATATAGATAATCTGGAAGGTTGAGGAAATGCTTATTGCAGAATGTCCAGATTTTTGCATCCTATTTCAGTTCTGTTACTTAATATTTTCTGAAGATCATTGAGACCTGAAGCCTAGTGTCTGAATCGCTTAACTGTTGTAAAAGGATTGTAGTTTTTAATTACTAGTTGCAATTTTTGTTTTTTAGGAGGGCGATGATTATGAGGTAATCCCAGGAAGCAGTTTTTATGTAGCCAGAACAGCTTACAAAGACAACTCTTCGACATATCACATCAGTGGAAAGAAGGCAACATTTAAAGATGTTGGAGCTCTTCTTAGAAGTCATGGTATAGATCTGGATCACAACAGATTCTTAATTTTGCAGGTACTAATGTAACTTGTGAAATATTTTTCTTTGTTAAAGTTTAAAATTGCGTGTAAATGTAATAGTGAAAATGAATGTTAAAATATTGCTTACCTTGAGCTTCTTTAGCAGCACATCATGGTTTGTGAGCCTGTTTTAAAGTACAGACCATAATTTGCTGCTGTAGAATTTTAAGGAAAAACATTTTGAAAACCAATCTTGTGGACGTTTAGTCTCAAAAGGTAAATCCTCATAGATACCTTTAAGTGATCTACCTACTACGTTGTAGCAGCACGTAAATATTGGCGTATCAGGTTTTGAAATAAACTCCAATAGTATTGTGCTGCTTCAATGTGGTTAGGGTAAAACAGCACTCGCTGGATTTTCTGGTTTCCTGTAAGAGTACCATGCATTTGTCTCCGTGTTTTGGTAATACTAGCATTAAGGTTTTAAAAAGTATATTTTTGTAAACTACTTAACTGTTTAATTTCAGATTTTATGGCTGATATACCTGTATTTGCCTAACAGGTCAATGTTGCCTTTCTGTCCATTTCAGCCTGTGATGTTAGCTGATCTGGGCTGGAGTAGACGCTGTTAGTTTGGTTTCAGCCCCAAAGCTCTGCTTCCTGTACTGATATGCTTCCTTCGCAGAGTCCTCTGATCCCATTTGCTGCTTTTGCATCCAAATGTGGTCACTGAAGCTTCATCATTCGCAGTGAGTAAGGTTTATTTTTTGGTAATCTTCTGTGCCACCTCTAACTTTGTATTGCAACTAGATAATCGCATGCAAGATATTGTGGTGATTGAGGTTTTTTTACACTCTTTTTCTTCTCTCAAACCATTTAACGTACAGTGGAGTCTCTGGTGTTGGACCACCTGAGGAAGCACACCTATGCTTCAGCCACCTCAACATTGTGTCCACTGAATTGCTTAGCCTACCTGACAAGGCTCAAGAGATGTGTGTGGAGATGTCTGTTGTCACAGGAGGCTCAAATCTGTTGGTTGTCTGTGTAATCCATGTCCAACATATCCATGAGGCTTCTTTTGAATGGTGCTGATGTATTGCACAATAAGCACCAGTTTTACGATGGATGTGCCTGCTTCAAGGCCTCATTTCTGAACACCTGTTCTATGGTTCCACTCTGGTTAAAAATCAAGGTCACATGGACCAGGAGTGTACAGGAAGGGAAGGCCATCTGCTATTGGAGTATGTTTCTCCTCCTCTCCCCTCAAATGTCCTTTGCCAAGATCCAAAAGGGATGGGAGCTGTTTATGCAAATGCCCAAATTATTTTTGGGCATTTCTAGTAATGGTGCCTCTGGTGGTAGTGGGGGGGGGGGGTTAATGTCTGCGGATTCTGGCCTAGAAGTAGGGGGTGGTCTGCAAAAGCAGGGCTTCCAGGGTCTCTCTTCAGGTAAGCCTTCTTGGCCCCTGAAGGGTTGCCTCACTTGTTGCCTGTCTGGAAGCAGTTGGGAGGGGGGTGCCGCCTCAATTTCTAGCCCAAACCTCATCAAGCCATCACCTAATATGCTTGAGTTTTGCGAATTGCAACCAGAGGTTTTTTTCCATTCTGGTTCTTTGTTCAGAAAGAACACAAGATCCCTTCCTAACGTTTCACCTTGTAAGTGAAGAAAAGCAGTGGTGGAGATAAAGCTGCTTCTCAACAGTCCTCTAGTAGGTCCCACCATACCAAAAAGGGTCAAATGTCTACTCAAGATTAACTTTTAGTGCCAAAGAGAGAAAAAACAGGCCCATTCTGGGCCTCAGCAAGTTGAATTTTTACATGAGACCAAGTTCCAGGTGGTAATGGTGCAATTCCATTCTCCTGAGGAAGGCCAACTGCATGTACTTTCTAGACTTAAAGGATGCCTACTTTCACATAGATAGGTACTGCAAGAGGTTCCTGCTCTCCTGGCCAGCCATTATCTGTTGTGGGTGCTGCCTTTTGTGCTTGTCACTATTCCCCCAGGTGTTTGTGTATGGCAGTGGTTATCCTGGCTCATGCTGCAGGGGTTCCGGGTCTTTTCTTACTTGGACTGAATCTTTACAGCAACTAAGACTGTGACTCTAATCCAAGCTAGGGACTATTTGCTTCAGTGGAATCTGGGCATCACTGAGCTCAAAAAAAAACTGCAGTCTACAACCAGTACAAGCCTGGAATTCGATGGCATGTGGATGCTGTCATATTGCCTAGTTGCCCCTTTCTAGACTTTCCTCCCAGTGGATTGAAGCATCTCGAGTTCTGAAATTTTTTCTGAGGCTTCTAACTTAATACTTTTGGATTCCTGGATTGATGGCCATGTCTGATCTTGAGCTGATAGCCAGGTTCTACATGAGATTTCTACAGTAGACCTCATCAGCTCAGTTGTCAGTCATATCCCCATGTTCTTCGTGTTTCACTGTTGCAGTCATCACATTTGGGTTATCGGCCTGCAAGGTACCCCTTAGCCAGTCTGAATACCAGAGTCTTAAGATTCCTGTGTTGGATGCTGTCTCTCTTCTTCCATGATGTCAGGGGTATAAAACATGCAGCAGATGCCATTACCCCAGTCTTTCTTGCTGCGCGGTGCCCAAAGCAGAAGCAGTTAGCAGGTGCTGGTCGGCTGACTCCGGATCTGAAACTTGAAAACAAAGCTTTCAGAAGTCTTGGGGGAGGGGGGGGGTACCCTGTTGGGGATCTTTTTTTCTTGCTCCAATCAATGTCAGTAAAAGTTAATTGTCTTGCCTGTGGAAAGCAAATGCCTCAAAGATTTTCATTCGTACTGCTGCTTAGGTCCAGACCAAAACGTCCCTAGTCAGTTTTGTGCCTTGTTCAACCCCCAAACTATTCGTCATTGGGCTATCTTTGCATCAAATTATTTTGGTACTCTGTTTTAGTACTCCAAAATGGCTTTGTTAGGCCATCCAACTACAGATCTTCCGAAAAAACATAAGGATAAAGATGGAGACCACATAGGTCCAAAACTGCCGACGACTCTTCGGTTAAGGTGGTTGCCTGTCTGCCGGTACTCAGTGAGGCACTTTAGCAGCCCCTGATACCTGCTACTTCAGATTCACAGGCCTCTGAGACCCATTTGGAGTCTGGTATGCCGCGAGATACTTCCTCTACTATAAAACCTGCGGATGTCCCTACCTTGGATGGGTCCAGAGCCGCTGTGCAGACACCGGCTTCTGAGGGTGTATTAAGGCCTACAGACTTGCATTTTAAACGGATGCCATCGTCTTCATCCATGCCTAATACTCTGCCCACGCCTAGGAAACGGACATCCAAACTCCAGGCTCAGGCCCATATGCTTAGAATGGCTGAAGACCTTATTACCTTAATTAGGAGAAGCCAGCCTTCCCCCCCCTCTCAAGACCTAGAACTGATTTTCCTTATGATTCTTCTGATCAGGAATCTGAAATTTCTGTTCCTTCTGATTACCAGGATTTGCCCTTATCTACTTATGAGGATTCTGATGCAGTGGATTCCATTCCCTCTACTTCCCCTCCAGAAGATTTTTCTTTTGGTGAAACCTTGCACACTCAGGGAGAATTTCCACTGGGAAAGCCAGGATTGCTCTGATGCCAAAAAGAGGCTTGGGGAATTCTTACTCCTTCCTCAGCACAGGCCTTTAGCTATCCCTCCTGTTCTTGACATTGTAGAATCTTTCGTGGAATGTAGTCTTTCCCAGACACTTTACCTCCAGCTCCCAGAAAACCTGACTGGTATTGGAGTACCTGACTCAAGTTCCTCTTCTGGAATCCTACTGTGGATCCAGAAACCATTTCCCAAGGACTAAAAGGCAGTAAGGCTACTGCTGCCAATAATCCTACCCCTTCTGATAGAGATTCTAGAGCCTTAAGGTGGGGTAAGAAGGTATACACTTCTGCTGCTTTGGCCACTAGGGCTTCAAATTGCCAGTTTCATATGTTAAAGTATCCGCAGCATATTATGGGACTACTTAAACAGAAAATGATTATTCCTGACTGTTGAACACACAATTACAGGATTTAATGTATTCTTCAGAACAAGGTGGTAAACATACTTTGCAATGTGGTTTTGATGCTTTAGAAGCACCTTGCAGGGCTGCTGTCTCTAAGTCTATACTTAGAAGGCATGCATGGCTTAAGGAGCAAAATTTGCCAGATAATGTTAGAGCTAAATTACCGGATGCTCCCTTAAAACCAAGACCGCCTTTTTTGCAACAAAGCAGAAGTAGTCCTGAAAAGGATGAAGGAAAAAGCTAAATCTATGCAAACTGTTAGATTTCTTACAAGTACAGCCTCCCAGATTTAGTAGGCATTGGCCTTCAAAGAACTGGTCCTTTCCAGTCTCATCCAGGTCTTTAGTCCAAACCTGGGAACTGCAGACTGCCTAGGTTACAGTCTCAGGCTACTGACAGACCTAAGCAGTGGGAAGCTCCCACTTTCATAGCAGGGAGTAGTAATCCACTCCCCTATGGAAAAATGGCATAATAACTTAACCTTAACAATTCCAAGCCCTGCTCAACTGCCTGCTCCCTTAGGAGAAAAGCTTGCCCTCCATACAAAAAACTGGGAACTAATTACCCAGGACAAATGGGTTTTGAACAGTTTCCCAAGGATACAGATTACACTTCCACACACTACCAGCCCCATATGGTTGGCCAGACGTACCCCCAAATCAGTGGGCGGAGGCCAAACAGCAGGTTCTCTCAAGTATCAAGGCTATTCAGCCTGTCCCAGCAGAACAAAGGGGACAAGGTTTTTATTAAAGACTGTTCTTGGTACCCGGAAAAGACTGCTTCTGACATCCTGTCCTGGGCCTCTTTAATCTAAACACCTTTCTGGTAATTCCAAAATACAAACTGCTCAACCCCTCAACAGCTTCTTCCTATGCTAGGCAAAGATGCCTGGCTAGCAACTTTAGACTTGAAGGAAGCTTACCTGCACAGTCCAGTAAGGGAATCTTGCAGGAAATACCTATGATTCATTTCAGGCTCCATGCACTATCAGTTCTCTGCACTTCCCTTTGGCTTGTCTACTGCGCCCAGGGTATTCACAAAGTGTCTAGCTCCAGCCATTGCTTTTTGCAGGCAGAGAAATATTCAAATATACCCATACTTGGACGATACTTTGATTCATGCAGAAAGCCAGGACTTGCTATTACAACATCATGCAGAAAGCCAGGACTTGCTATTACAACATCTGGCATTCGTAAAGAAACTTCTAACCTTACTGGGGGTACACCATAAATTAAAAGAAATCTAAGATAGTACCCTGCCAACAGATTGTATTCCTGGGAGAAAGCTTGAACATAACTTACCAGATGGCTTTCCTCACTCCGGAGAAACAAATTTATTTGACAACCTATTTCAAACATTTGGCCCCAAAACCCCAGCTATCTGCAAGCCCTGGGGTCCATGGCCTCTTGCATTCTAATTCCATATGCAAGACTGCGTATGAGGAAACTACAATGGTATCTAAAAAGCCTATGGTGTCGGTGTTCTCAGGACCCGGAATCAATGCTTCCCATAATCCCTTGCTTAAAGACTGAGTTCCTTTTGTTGGGCAGAGGCCTGCCACCACAACAAGGGACTGACATTCACTCTACACCCTGCCACCCTAACAGACGCATCAGACTATGCATGGGGGGCTCACTTGGCAGGGCAGTGCATTCAGGGCAAATGGAACCAGGGACAGATGCACCTGCATGTCAATCAAAAAGAAATGTTAGCTGTACAGAATTCCCTAATGGCCTTCAAAGACAGCATCCTACCTGGACAACTATTGGTAAAGATGGACACCACCACAGTTATATGGTACATAAATGAGCAGGGGGGACCCACTCGTATTCTCTCTGCAAACTAGCCATGGCTCTGTGGAATGCAACCTTGAGCTACCAAGTGCACCTCCAAGCTCCATTCCTGCCAGGCAAGCTAAATTCACTGGCAGACTTGCGCAGAAATCTCATGGACCCACATGAATGGAAACTAGAATAAAAAAAAATATTCAACCTCTTGAACAAATGGACTCCAGAGGTAGAATTGTTAACCTCCCCTCAAAACTACCAATTGGACATTCTGCACAAGGACTCCCCACACAAGCTTGGAAAGTGGATGCCCTGTCCTTTTACCTGGGAAAGCCTCAGTTTATGCCTTCCACCTCTGCCTCTCCTCTCAAAGGTTCTGCTAAAAATCAAACGGGACAAGCAAAGGACAATACTGATTGCTCAGCTTCAAACCATGAATCTTGCAGCCTGGCTAATTCCTTGAGCTTTCCAGTAGCATCCCTCAGTAGGCAGGTGCTAAATTTCATTCTGGAGGCAAGGAGGCCTAGTACTAAAAAAAATCCTTTACTGGAAAGTGGAAAAGATACTGCTCCTGGAGCCAGACTCTGGGGATGGGCACAACTGTGCTCAGCTTACCTCATGTTCTTCAGTACTTGACAGAAATGCTCCACAAGGGCCTATCCTTTTAGTCCACTAAAATTCATGCCTCTGCCATTTCAGCACATTATAATACTGGGCCACCACTCTTCTCTCACCCCGTGATGAAACAATTCCTTAAAGGGGCCAAAAATTTTCATGCCCCCACTCCAGCCTGCGACTTTAACTTTGTATTGGCAAAGCTCACCCCCCCTTGAGCCACCTGCAACAGCAGAGTTGAAATTATTTTCTTGGAAAACAGCCTTCCTCTTAGCCATCACTTCAGCGCGTGTCTGAATTGCAGGCCCTCATGGTATTGGAACCCTTCATTATCTTCCATGCAGAGGGGGTTTCCCTCAGGACAAATCCTTCCTTTATGCCCAAGGTGGTGTCTAGTTTGCCCCTAAATCAGTCCATTCATTTGCCTACTTTTTTTCCCTAATCCACAAAACAAAGGGGAATGAATACTGCACTCTGGACATGCACATACAACTTAGATTTTATTTGGACAGGACTAAGCCTCACAAAATCTGAACAGCTGCTAGTTGGCTTTGCTGCCGGGGCAGAGGGGAAGGCCATTTCAAAGCAAACTATTTCCAAATGGATAGCCCATTGCATTAATTTCTGCTACAAGCACCATTGAAAACATACCCCACAGGGGATAAGATCATTCTACCAGGGCTGCATCTGCCTCTGCAGCTTTTCTCAGAGGAGTCCCTACTATGAACATCCTAGAAGCTTTCCACCTGGAGCTCTGTACATACTTTCACCAAGCATTACCACATGCCTATTTTTTTCTAAATCCAGAGCTGGTTTTGCCACTGCAGTCTTGCTGGGGTTAATAGCTGGCCCTAATGCTCTTCAACTTCCTCCTTACCTTAGCTTTGGGAATCTACCCAAATGTGATGACTGCAACCGTGAAACATGAACATAGTACAGTTGTGTACACTTGCTATAAATGTAGATGTTGGTGTATTCACTGTTGCAATCCTGGTTACCCTCCCTCTATCCCCCTGACTTTTGGCTCTACCTTTCCTTCTTGTTTGGTATATTAGTTTTTCTGGTGTATTTGCTTTTGGTTGGAGGTGTACCATAACATACAATTGCTTCCCATTGTGGGAGCACCTGACATCTGGGGTAAGAAAAACTGATGTAATGGCATTGGCTGCATGTTTTATACCCCTGACGTCATGGAAAGTCAGCATCTGACGCAGGAATCATATGTACTAACAAATTAATACAAATCCCTCAAAATGCTCAGTGTCTAATAAAATTATGATTCTTCCCGAGGTATAGGTTTCAAATGTCTCCCAACATAAATTGATAGGGTTTCAGTGGACCAACCCCTCCCGAAGATAATGGGTCTCATTGGTGGTTTCAGGAGATCCTTGTGGATTTTGGGGAGGACCCTGTATTGGTATTACAGGATATTTCACTATAAAATAGTTTAATCAAAAATCAATAATACGATATGCCAGACATTCATATAGTGCATTATATATAACGTCACTACATCTCTGCACTTGTTGCAAACTCACTTTAGAATAAAATTTTGTGTAACATATTGAACATGGGATCCCTATAAAAGGAATAATCCACCTCCAGCGAGCCACCTTTGTCCACTGGTCTCATGGAGATGGTAACATCATTACGTAAACAATCTAGGGCTATCCTTTCCTTTGTTCAAATTATTCAAATATTTATGAACATTGCAGTCATGCAAGCTGTTTTTCTTTAAAACACACACTTTCAAAAGCATCTAACACTACTTTGATAGTAGGAACATAATTTGTTTTTTTAAAAACATCTACCCCAATACTTCGAGGCTAACGGCAAGCCACAAGTTTGAAGGTGAATTGGGTGATGCGAGAACAGTGTTCCAACACAGGGGATACACTAAGAATTACAGGGCACTCTGAGAAGTAATTGACTGTAGGGACACTGAGGGGAGGCCTTATTTCTCTGATAATGTACAGCCATCTCGAACAGTAGGTCGCCACAGAGGGTGTATGAGAATGTCTGTCATCTAGTCTAGTAATACCAGACGATTAAAAGATATTTTTCACAAGAACTGGAATATCTTGTGCAGTGATAATGCTGTAAATGAGTTGGTGGGTGAGACCCCCGAGGTACACTTTAAGGAACAAGAAGAATTTGCAAAGAATTTTATGGACCCAGGTTACAACATGGGAATGTACAGGCTGGTGATATGGGTTGAGGTGCCACCCTACCCTGTAATGGTTGTAATTATTGTACTTGTATAGATGACAGTGGGGAGTTGAAACACCCAGATACAGGTAGAGCTTTTAGATTCAGACTCTTGGCCAACTGCAGTAGCAGTAATATTGTATATTTGGCCCATTGTTTGATCTGTATGTCATTTTATGTTGGAATGACAACCAGAAGGCTGAGGGATCGGATGCGTGAACATCTGTATGATCTAGGGAGGGAAGCGGAAGCCAATGCCCTAGCGAGACATGTCAAAGCTCATGGAGATGCACATAAATTTGTTTTCATGGTGAGGGGGAGACCTAAAATTTAAAAGTGGAAACAAAAGAACTGGAATGGATTGTAAGACTCAAGGCCAGTATGGGGAAGGGACTTAATGACAAGGTTAACATTAAGCCCATTTTATTAGGAAGGGATTTGCTTAAATGGTTATATTTTTAATTTTTACTTTTATAGGAACTCACTTTGGTTGCTGTAATATTTGTCATTTTTTTTATATAGGATACAGTTTGTAACATGCTATTGCAATTCTTATGGCTGTTTACTCTGTTGCTTTTAACGAAGGTGGAGATTTTTGCAATTGCTTAATTGTCATGAGCTGGTATAAAAGGAGTTTTTTAAGTTATGATCATTGTCTGAAGTGGCTTGGTCCATGAAAGTGCTCCCAGTTTGTTTATTGTGGAAATTTTGTATTTTATTTCGCAGCCTTGGTCTCTGTTGCTTCCAGTGTGTTTATGCTATTTGGATTTTGGAAGCACAGTTCACCTTAACCACTTATTTTTTGGTTTTGCTCATAATTGCATTACTTGTGGAAAGCAAATACCTCAAAGATTTTCATTCTTACTGTATTCCTTGCCTACGCCCTGACCACGACGTACCTTGCTGTCTGTTTTGTGCTTTATTTAATCAGCGAACTCTGTTTATATTTTTGCCTCTAAATATTTCAGTTCTCTGTTTAATCTAGAAATGTCATCTGTTAACATCTGACTACCGGGATTTCGAAAAACACAGATAAAGATGGAGACAGGCCACTGAGGTCCAAAACTGTCAACGCTTCTACGCCGGTTCACCAGTACTCAGTGAGGTGCTTTTGCAGCCCCTGATACCAGCTACTTCTGATTCGCAGGCCTCTACTGAGACCCATTCTAAGTCCGGTATGCAGCGAGATGCTTCAATCATGGAACCTGCGGATGTCTTTACCTTGGATGGGTCCGGAGCTGCTGTGCAGGCACTGGCTTCTGAGGGTGTATTCAGGCCTATGGATTTGCATATTAAACTGATGGGCCTAAATCTCGAGCCATGCCTAAAAAACTGATGCCCAGGCTGCATGCTCAGGCATCTATGCCTAAAAACAAATTGTAAGAATGGCTGAAGATCTTGCAACTCCTCAAGGAAAGCCAACCTCCCCCTTCTAAGAGACCTAGGACTGAAGTTTATGAATTTTCTGAACAGGATTCTGATTTTTCTGATTCTTCTGATCTGGAATTTGCCCTTATTTAATTGAGGATCCTGATGCAGGGGACTCTTTTTCCCTCTGCTTCCACTCTAGAGGATTTTTGTTTTTGTGAAACCTTACATACTCTAAAGGAGCATTTCCACTTGGAAAGCCAGGGTTTTTCTTATTCAAAAGAGGCTTGAGTATTTTACTCATGCCTCAGCATAGGCTTTTGTCTATTCCTCCTGTACTAGTCATAGTTTATGCTTTTTTGGATTCTAGTTTGGCCCCTGATTCTTTGCTGCCTGCTCCCAGAAAACCTGACCGATATTACAGGGTTCTTGATTCTCACAAGTTCCTTTTTAAAAATCCTGTTGTGGATCCAGAGACAATTTCACAGGGACCTAAGGGCATTAAGGCTTCTACTGCTAAAAATCCTTCCCCTTTTGATAGACTCCAGTGTGCTGGATAGATGAGTAAGAAGGTTTACACTTCTGTAACCTAAGTATCAGCAACATGTTATTGATTGCCTAAACAGAAAATGATTCTGGACTTGGCGGTAAATTACAGAATTTAATGCATTCTGCTGAACAAGTTGGAAAACATACTTTGCAATGTGGATTTGATTCCTTAGAGGCCTCTTGGAGGGCTGCTGTTACTGAGTGTGCTCCAAAGGTATGCTTGGCTTAAGGAGCAATCTTTGCCTGATCATGTTAAAGCTAAATTGTTGGATGCTCCCTTAAATCAGGACAGCCTGTTTGGCAACAAGCCTGAGGAGGTTCTTAAAGCTGGAGGATAAAGCTAAATCTATGCTAACTGATAAGAGTTTTTACAAGTTCATCCTCTTAGATTTAACAAGCATTGGCCCTGTAAGAATTGGTCCTTTCCAGGTCTTCTCAAGCTAAACCCAGACACAGCAGAAACCCCAGGATGTTATGTGATCCTATCTCGCCTACATTCTGACTGATGGGTTCGGAGCCGATCCCTCGGCTCCGACTCGGCACGTTTATGCTATAGAGCGAGGCCTCTAATTGGCTGAGCTATCTTTATCCCAGGATGCACCACCACTAATCCCCCAGATCTCGTTTGCCGCTTACAGAGCTTGGACGTGGTCTCAACATTGGCTGGGCTAAGTACTATAGATTAGGCTTTTTTCCTGTCAGTATTTGCTTCATTTAAACCCAAAAGCTGTTTATCGGCTATTTTTTGTGTACTTTAGTGGTTGTGTGTGGGTCAAGTACCCATTTGAGTTAGAGGGTCTTGACCCTCCTTGTTTCCCCTTTCTCTTTCTCTCATTCTTGTGTGTAAAAAAGTTCTTTAGTTTAAATATTTTTTTCTGAGTTAGTGGCATACATATTTTGTTCCTGTGTGTCAAACACTTAAGTTACTGTTGTTGTCTGTTTTTGTAGGATTGTCTAAAGAACATAAACCCTCCGGGTTTAAAAAGTGCACGAGGTGTGGGTTCAAAATGTCCATAACGGACGACCACTCCTCGTGCGTCTATTGTCTTGGCGCTAAACATCTGCAGGAATCGTGCAGTGTATGCCATGCGTTTTCCTCCAGAGTCCTCCAGGAGAGGAAAAACAAATTAATCCTCAAAGGATTAATCAAGCCTTCTTTCGAGGAGGCTTTATCTTCCTCTCAGTCTCCTAAAAAGAGGAAAGCGCCGGCTCCGACCAGTCAGTCGTAACCGACGGCTAAGAAAACTAAGCAGACTTCTCCATCGGCTCCACGGACTTCGGAGCCGAGGTCGGAACGGTCTGCCTCGATGCCTCCAGCCTCGACCCCTCTGGTTTCTGAGCCGAGGTCTGGGGCATCGAGAGGCGGGTCACCCTCATCGGCTCCACTGATATTGGAGCCAATAAGGGTCATCGGCTCAGACACTTCCCCCTCGGAGCCGAAGTCCTTATCGGCACAGAGGGAAATTTCCTTGAAGGTTTCCTCGGAGCCGATAATTGTTGAGTCCTTTCGGAGCCGGTCCCCGAGCCCTTCGGAGCCGATGGAGAAATCGGTTCTGGCCTGATCGGTATCCTCGAAATCATCCAGGATGTCTGATTCGGACATCGACAGGGTGCTCCTTCGACTCTTCCAGTCTCCGGTGTTCCAAAAGATGGTTTCGGCTCCAGCCCATTTGGCTTCGGAGCCGATGGTCCACTCCCCTACTGTACTTCCTCCTCCAACAGCTTCGGCACCGTTGGAGCAGGTGTTGGTTGAACCAGTGGAGGTGTTAGGGTCAGGCCCGACCCTTGCTCCGACTCCGGCTCTTGGGTCGGAGTTCAGTGCACAGACTTCTTCCTTCGGCCCTGGGGGGGGAGGCTTCGGGATTGATGCTTTTGATCCCAAGTCTCCCTCTTGGTGCGTCTGTGGGAGTACCGTCCACTGTCGTGGCCACGGAGGGGGGACCTTCCCAGGATTCTGGTGGTCCCGCCTTCAGGGCTATGAGGAGTGCTCTAGCCAAATCTTCATTGGCTACCTCCACAGTTTCCCCAGCTCCTTCCCTACATTTGGAGACTGGGTCGTTGGCAGTCCCCCTGTCCGCAGACAGCGAAGCCCCTGGGCCTCAGGTTACCCCCGCTGGGGTTTCTCCCCCTCCTGGAGGTCCTTCTGAAGCCTCTTCGGAAGAACCTCCCAGGAAGAGAACGTGCAAGAGGAAGCACGTTGACTCCCCTGACGAGTCTTTGACAACTGACACCGATCTCGATGATGCAGAGGGGTCCCCCAAGTCGTCCTCGGATGATGTCTCCTTTGCAGACATCCTGGAAGCCCTAAAACAATGAGGCGGCTGGCAGTCCAAACCTCCCTCTGCTGATGAGTCGGTGTTCCTGAAGGCCTTCGGGGCTCAGCCCTCCGCCTCCTGGGTGTCTCCGCTCTTCGAGCTCTTGGATTTGATCTGTCGAAGGGCGTGGGAACACCCAGACTCTGTGGAACCGCTGCCCGCTCGTCCAAACAAATTTCTTTCGGCGCCCCCAGATAGAGAGTTCCTTACGAAAGGTGTGGCTGTGGATGCTATGGTGGTGGCATCTGCTACCCAGCAAGATGTAGCAGAGGCTTCTACGTCCGTCCATCCTCCTAATGAGTCTAGGAGCATGGATCGGTACGGTAAGCGCACCCTTAGTTCAGCGGCCTTTACTCTGAGGTCTTTGAACTACCTGACGCACTTTACGAGATTTCAGAGGGATCTGATTAAGGAGCTATCCGATACCCTCTTAGGTAACCTGCCTGAGGAGCTGGCCCAGACGGTTGGATCTCAGCTGGCTACAATGTCGTCCATTTCGAACTCGTCCATGAGGCTCATTTCATGCGGCCAAGGGCGAGTAGAGCGGCGAGTACAGGCATTGCTCTACGGAGACAAGCCTGGCTCCGCCTGTGTCATTTCGCGGAGGCCTTCAAGTCTTCATTTGCCGACACCCCCTTTGATGGGTCCTCCCTGTTTGGGCCCAAGGTAAAAGACACACTTACCCGCTGTGAACAGGAGGGTAAGACTCTGACTGATGTGGTTCCGTAGATCTCAGAAGTCTTACCCCTCTCAGCAGGAAGGTTCCCCCTCCAGAGGCAGAGGAGGGGGAAATTCATCAGGAAGACGCCGTCCCAGAGGCGGCAGAGGCCCTCGCAACACTGGAGACCGCAAGTCCTTTCGTGGCTCTTCAGCTTTTCATAGTCCCTGAGGGATTGCCCGACTGTGCTGCTCCGGAGCCAGTCGGGGGTCGTTTTTCGAAGCACCTGAAGGCCTGGGAAGGGATCACTCAGGACCGATGGGTGCTTCGAATTATCGCCGGAGGTTACTCCATCCCATTCTGTTGCCCCCCCCCTCAGTCCAAAAGAATCCCTGACCCGCCACCCAGTCAACGGGATACTGCAGCCTCAGAAATTTCAAAGCTGCTGCAAAAAGGAGTCATCCAACCGGTCCCCGCAGACCAGATCGGATTAGGGACTTACTCAAGATTCTTTTTGGTGCCAAAAAAGACCGAGGACTTGAGGCCCATTTTGGACCTAAGCAACCTAAACCGTTCAGTCAAGAAGTCCAAGTTCCGAATGGTCACTTTACAAACCATTCTCCCATTGTTGGAGAAAGGTGTTTGGATGTGCTCCATAGACCTCAAGGACGCGTATTACCATATCAAAATACATCAAACGTCCAGGAGACACTTGCGCTTCAGCCTAGGAGGCAGTCATTTTCAGTTCCGTGCGCTGCCCTTTGGTCTCACCACAGCCCCCAGGGTGTTCACCAAATGCTTGGCAGTAGTGACTGCTCACTTGAGAAGTCTAGGATTCCAGGTGTTTCCGTACCTAGACGACTGGCTCCTAACTGCCACCTCCAAGCATCTACTTCTACGGAGCCTGCAAGCCACATCATCACTGGGCAATTCCCTTGGAATCACCTTCAATTGGCCAAAGTCTGTTACGGCCATATCAAAGAATAAGATTCATAGGGGTAGAGAGAGATTCAAACCAGATGCGGGTCTATCTACCTGCAGACAGAATTCAGACCATTCAAAATCAGGTTCAAGCCTTACTCCCCAGGTCCAAAGCCCCAGCCAGAATGGTCCTACAGCTATTGGGATCGATGTCTGCCACAGTTCTGCTAGTTAGTTCCCTTGGCAAGGTTACACATGAGAATCCTCCAGTGGCTTCTTTCAACTCAGTGGTCCTTTCAGGAACTCCCCCTCAATCATCTAATATGGATCACAGAATCTTGCAAACGGGACCTTAGCTGGTGGCTAGTGTCCTCCAATTTGGATCAGGGACGACCCTTTGTTCTTCCTCCTCCGGTGGCCACTTTGACCACGGACGCCTCCCAGACGGGGGGGGGAGGGGGGGGGGCATTCCCTGGGCAGGTCAGTCCAAGGCAAATGGCACCCGGAAGAGACCCCTCTCCACATCAACATCCTAGAAATGAGGGCAGTACTCCTGTCCCTTCAAGCCCTTCACGATTACCTCCCTCAGGGCGTAATTGCTGTTCACTCAGACAACATGTCAGTTGTCTGGTACCTGAACAAACAGGGAGGGACCAGATCCTATCCTCTGCAGAGAAGCGATGAGAGTTTGGGAATGGGCAGTCTCGACCAAACGCTTCCTAGTGGCTACTCACATACCGGGCAAGTCCAATGTCATAGCCGACAGGTTGAGCAGAACCATCCGGGCAAGTCCAATGTCATAGCCGACAGGTTGAGCAGAACCATCCTCTCTCCTCACGAATGGTCTCTGAATATGACAATTACAAGGCAGATTTTCAGCGAATGGGGAGTTCCGTGTTGCGACCTCTTCGACTCCTCTGAATGCGAAGTGCAAAGAATTTTTCTCCCTAACCCCGGCTCCGGGGAAGAACCCTATGGACGCATTAGTCCATCCTTGGCCCACTGGCCAGCTTTATGCCTTCCCTCCAGTTCCTCTCCTCCCCAGGGTGATTCAAAAGGCATCTCTCTTAGGGAGCAATATGATCTTAATTGCTCCTTACTGGCCTCGTCAAGTGTGGTTTCCCTATCTTCGGAAACATGCTCTGGAAGGTCCATGGTTCATGGACCAGGTCCCAGACCTACTGATTCATCAGTCGGGACTACTACACCAGTCCCTACACACATTAAAATTGACGGCCTGGCTCCTCCTCTTCCGACTATAGTCAGGAGACATGCACTGGATCCAGACGTGGTGCACATATTATCTTCAGCCCACAAGTCTGCTACGAAGAAACTGTATTCTAGCAAATGGAAAAGGTTTGCTATCTGGGCTCAACTCCGGGGCCTGGACCCCATTTATACTCCCGTGGCAGAAGTACTCAAATTCCTGACCTCTCTTTTCAATCAAGGCTCTTCTGTTTCTACCATCAAAGTACAATTGGCAGCGATTTCTAATTTTCATGAATCCATAGACCCACCTTTAATGAGCAACAGGTTGTGTAAGACCTTCTTGAAAGGTGCTGCTCTATTAAGACCTCAGATTTCTCATCCTGCACCTCCATGGGATCTCGATATAGTATTACGTGCCTGGACTTCTTTTCCCTTTGAACCGGCAGCAACCTGTGATCTAAAGTTTCTATCATGGAAGACAGCCTTTCTAGTGGCGATTACTTCAGCCAGAAGGGTTTCAGAACTTCAAGCTTTATCAGTGAAACCCCCGTACTTGGTTTTTCATACAGACAGGGTATCCCTCAGACCAAATCCTTCTTTTGTTCCTAAAGTCTGTTCTACTTTATGCTTGCAACAGTCGTTAGAGCTCCCAGTTTTTTTCCCAAAATACTCCAATAAAGCGGAGTTTATTTTCCACACACGATGTCCACAGGCAGTTACGTTTTTATATAGATAGGACCAAACAATCAAGGAAAACAGATCAGTTGTTTGTATCCTTTGCAGAAAACAAATTGGGCAACGCGGTCACAAAGGTCACTATTGCCAAATGGATCAGGGACTGTAGTACTCGAGCTTATATTTATTCTAACAAAGAGCTTTCCACCTCTGTCAAGGCTCATTCTACAAGGACTATGGCTACTTTGGTAGCATTTCATTCTAAGCTTGCTATTGGTGACATTTGTGCTGCGGCTACATGGTCTTCCCCGCACACCTTCATTTCTCACTACAAATTAGATGTGGCATCTAGAGGACGAGCTTCATTTGGTTCCACAGTGCTCAGGAGTGTTTTCCAATGAGCCACCTGGGATTTAGGTGCTAGGGACGCTGTCCCATCAGTCAGAATGTAGGCGAGATAGGATCACATAACATCTTTTAGTTATGTACTCACCATAACTTCAGATGTTTGGGATCCATC
The DNA here is from genome assembly GCF_019279795.1 of Protopterus annectens. Taxonomy (NCBI): domain Eukaryota; kingdom Metazoa; phylum Chordata; order Ceratodontiformes; family Protopteridae; genus Protopterus; species Protopterus annectens. The sequence continues at coordinate 684,283,659 of NC_056734.1, read as the reverse complement.
TCGCCTACATTCCTAATAACCCACCCTCCTTCCCCCTTCCTTGGAGATCAGAGGATATCAGAAGGTCCGAATCCTGTTTCATCTTGAAACATCTAACAGTGTTATATAAACAAGTTGTGCATGTGTGCATGAATGCGGACAAACAAGATCTGGGGGATTAGTGGTGGTGCATCCTGGGATAAAGATAGCCAATTAGAGGCCTCGCTCTATAGCATAAGCGTGCCGAGTCGGAGCCGAGGGATCGGCTCCGAACCCATCAGTCAGAATGTAGGCGAGATGGATCCCAAACATCTGAAGTTATGGTGAGTACATAACTAAAAGTTTCAGTATCTGGGCACATGACTAAGCAGTGGGGGAGTTTCAAGTTTCCGCACCCAAATCTGGAAGTAGTAAGTCTCCCTCCTATGGAAAACTATCTCCATGACTTGCTTTTAAAACTTCCAAGCACTTCCCAAATGAATGGTCCTTTAGGTAGAAAGATTGGTCTTCAGGCCAAAAACTGGGAACTCATTACCCAGGACAAATGGGTTTTAAATAGTGTCCCAAGGATACAGATTTCACTTCCACACCTAACCAACACAAAGCGGGTGGCCAGATCTACCCCCAAATCAGTGGGCAGAGGCCCAAAATCAAGTACACACAAGTATTGGGGGGCTATTCAGTTGGTATCAGAAGAGGAAAAGGGGCAAGGTTTTTATTTGAGACTTTCTGGTAACCAGAAAAGGCAATACATGGCATCCTATCCTGGACCTTTCTACTCTGGAATCACCAGAAAGGTATTTAAAGTTCAAGATGTGAACTCTTCAGCTGCTTCCTATACTAGGCAAAGATGCATGGTTGGCAACACTAGACTTAAAAGAAGCATACTTGCACATCCCTTTCAGGGAGTCTTGTAGAAGATGCCTACGCTTCAAAGCAGGTGACGTGCTTTATCAGTTCTCTGCACTGCCCTTTGGCTTATCTTCTGCGCACAGGGTATTCACACAAAGTGCCTAGCTCCAGTCAATGCATTCTGCAGGCAAAGAAATATTCAAATATATCCATATCTGGATGATTGTCTAATTCAGGCAGAAAGCCAGGACATTCTTTTAGCTCATCTGGCCATTGTTCAAAGGGTACTGACTTGTCTGGGGTACTCCCATAAACAAAAAGAAATCACACCTGGTACCCTATCAACAAATTATATTTCTGGGAGCAAGCTTGAATACAACTTCCCCAGATGGCTTTCCTCATGCCAGAGAAACTGACTCATTTGACAACCTACTTTAAACAAGTGGCCTCTAAAACCCAAGTTATCTGCAAGACAAATACTGCAGGCCTTGGGATTCATGGCCTCCTGCATTCTTCTAATTCCATATGCAAGGCTGCATATGAGGAAACTGCAATGGTGTCTCAAAAACCTATGGTGTCAGCATTCACAGGATCTAGAAGCTATGATTCCTATCGTACCTTGTCTACGCCTAGAGTTCCTTGGGTGGGCAGAGGCCTGCCACCAAAACAAGGGACTACCATTCACCTACCCCCTTCTGCCCAAACCTTAAGACTCCTCCTCAGACTATGCATGGAGGGATCACCTGGCAGAGAAGTGCATTTGGGGCAAATGGAATTCGAGTCAAATGCACCTACACACAAATCAAAAGGAAATGTTAGCTGTACAGAATGCTGTGACAGCCTTCAAGGACCGTTTTCTTCCAGGACGACTAATGGCAAAGACTGACAACACCATGGTTGTGTGGTACATAAACAAGCAGGGGGGGGGGTACACACTTACTCCTCTTTCTCCTGTGCAGACCAGCCATGGCATTGTTGAACACAGCTTTGAGCTACCAAGTGAATCTACAAGCTCAATTCCTGCCAGGAAAACTAAATACACTGGCAGATGAACTAAGCAGAAACCTCATGGACCCACACGAGTGGAAACTGGAACAAAGAATTTTCAACATGACAAGCAAATGGGGAGCCCAGATATAGACAGTTTGCCTCTCCCCAGAACCATCAGTTGGACAAATTTTTCACAAGGATTCCCCACTAACTAGCTAGCTTGGAAAGTGGATGCTCTATCCTTCAGCTGGAAAACCCTATCAGTTTATGGCTTTCCTCCTCTGCTCTCCAAGGTACTACTAAAGATCAGACAGGGCAAGTCAAGTTTGATTTTAATTGCACCAGACTGGCCATGCCAACACTTGTACCCCTTCCTGTGCAGTGTCAAGCTTGGCCCCATGGCACCTGCCTGACTCCTTCCTTGTTTCAGCAGGGGAACCAGATTCTGCACCCTCAGTTGCAAACCCCGAATCTTGCTGCCTGGCTTATTACTTAATCTCTTCTTTTCCACCCCTCAGTAAACCAGTGAATATTTTGGAAGCTAGGAGGCCTAGTACTAAAAAATGTTGTGCTGCAAAATGGACAAGATTTTGTACCTGGAAGCAGTCTCGAGGGATGAGCGCAGCAGTGCCCAATTTACCTCATTCTACAATATTTGACTGATGCTTCATAAGGGCTTGTCCTGTTCCTGCATCAAAATTCATGCTTCAGCCATTTCAGCTCATAGCACAAAGCCTTCCCTCTTCTCTCACCCACTGCTCAAGCAATTCCTCAGAGGGGCCAAAAATTTTAAGGCCACCGAGGAGAGCTCCAACTCCAGCCTGGTTCTTCAACTTTGAGAGAAGCTCACTCTTCCTCCTTTCGAACCAGCTGCTACTTCAGATTTAAAATTCCTTTCCTGGAAAACAGCTTTCCTTTTAGCAATCACTTCTGCAAGTAGGGTATCTGAGTTACAGGCCCATATGGCAGTAGAGCCTTTCATGCGGACAGGGTGGCCCGCAACCAAATCACTCGTGTCCAAGGTGGTATCCAGTGTGGCTCTTAATCAGTCCATTCATTTGTCTACCTTTTCCAACCCACAGAACAAAGGGGAATGGATACTGCACTCCTTCAATGTGCACAGGCAACTTAGATTCTACTTGGACAGGACTAAACCTCAAAGGAACAACTGCTGGTGGCATTTGCTGCAGGGACAGAGGGGAAAGCTATTTCTAAGCAAACCATTTCAAAATGGATGGGCCACTGCATTCATTTCTGCTATAAGCACCATGGAAAACCTACCCCACAGGACATCAGACCCCATTCAACCAATGCTGCATCTACCTCTACAGCCCTTCTCAGGGGCGTCCATACAAGGGACATCCTAGAAGCTGCTACCTGGAGTTCTGTACATACATTCACCAAACATTATTTGTGAGTTCTCTAAATTCAGAGCTAGTTTTGCCACTGTGGTCTTGTAGGGCCTTATAGCTTGTCCTAATTCTATTTATTTAAATTCCTCCTCCCAACCTTGACTTTGGGAATCTACCCAAATGTAATGACTGCAGCAGTGAAATACGAAGAACATAGTACAGTTGTGCACACTCTACATAAATGTAGATGTTAGTGTATTCACTGTTGTAGTCCTAGTTACTCTCCCAGCCACCTTTCTTTTGGCTATACCTCTACTTTCATTTACTATGCTCAAAAAGCTTTTTGGTGTATTTACTTTTTTGTTGGAGGTATATTCTTGTATTAGCAATTTAATTGCTTCCCATAAGGGGGGTACCTGAAATCTGGGGCAACAAAACTGATGTAATGGTGTCGGCTGCATGTTTTATACCTCTGACCTGATGCCATGGAAGAAAGGACAGCAACCGACACAGTACCCAAGACTTTGTTAATCAGGCTGACTGAGGGCTACTGCAAGGAGCTAACCCAAATATAATGACCAACAGTGAATACTCTAACATCTACATTTATGGCAAGTGTACACAACTGTACTTTTTCTTTGCATATCGCTGCCACTCATGTTCAACATTCCCCTCTGCCACTCCTATTCAACATCCCCCTCAGTCAGCAAAATTAATTCAAGTCTTATACTAGCTTCCAATGTTTATGGTTCACTTTGCTGGATTTTGCATGAGTACTTCATTGGTGCCTAGCATTACAGTGGTTCCAGTTTTATTAAATACTTAGGCCAAGCTTCAGCTTACCCCAGTTTATAGTGCACACACATCCTGGCCTATGGACCCCTACCTCTACCCCCATGGTAATAGTGATGACGGGATGCATTACTTTTGGGGTGGCGTTTCAAAGGAAAGACTGTCCAGGGTGCTTGGTCACACAAGGGCCAATTTTTACATCCGTGCGCTGGAGATGAAGGCAGATGTTCGTTACACTGCTGCAGTCATTACAGTTGGGTTATCCTGCAGTCAGGCAGTCCCGCAGTCTGCCTGAGTTCCAAAGTCTTGGTCCGGCATCGGTTGCTGTCATTTCTTTCCTGACGTCAGTGCGACAGGGGGTATACAAGATGCAGCCGACGCCATTTTCTTCAGTCTTTCTTGCCGTGCGGTGCCCAAAGCAACAGCAGTTCGCAAGTGCAGGTCGGCTGACTCCAGAAATTTTCATTCCGAATCCAGAACTTTTCATTCCGAATCCAGAACCGAAGTCTTCTACAAAGCTAAGTACCCCGTTGGGGAAACTTTTTCTTGCCTCAGACCGATGTCAGTAAAAGTTGTTAACTATTTCTTGTGGGAAGCAAATACCTCATAAGGATTTCCATTCCTATTGTATCCCATGCCTAGGCCCAGACCACAATGTCACAGGTTGTCTGTTTTGTGCTAGGTTTAACAAGCACACTATTAAATGTCTGATTTTTTTCCCAACATTATTTTGGCATAAAATTCAATTATACCATGCCGTCGTAACTACCGACTATCAGGATACACAAAAAGCGCAAAGACAAGGAAAGGCATCTTAGGCCCAAACCTGACTAAGCTTCTTCTAGGCCAGTTGCCGGTTCTCCGGTTTTCAGCGAGGCGCCATCGCAGCCCCTGACTACTGCATCTTTAGACCCTCAAGCTGCCTCTGACTCCCACGTGGCTGGGCCTTCGGACGCACCAGATTTACAGCCTACCGAGACTAACCCTTCAGAGGGTACAGGAGTAGCTGAACAACCCGTGTTAACCATTAAATCTTTTTCCAAGTATAAAACTCCTTGAAAAACAAAGGAACAAATTCAACATTCACCAGGACAGGCCTCCATGCCTAAGAAACAAATGCTCAAAATGGCAGAAGACTTAATCATTCTGATCAGGGGGTCCCATCTCCCCTCCTGTTAAAAGGCCTAGACAGGATGCAGACTATGACTCTTCCGACCAGGTATCTTCTCTTCAGATTCATCCTCAGATCTAGGATACTCTTTACCCCCTTATGAGGATTCTGATGCTGAGGAATCAATTCCTTCAGCCTCTACGCCAGAGGACTACTCCTTCGGGGAAACCTTGCATACCATGAGGGAGCATTTCCATTGGGCAGGGCCCCAAAGGGGTAAAGGCCTCCTCAGCAAAGAATCCAGTCCCCTCTGACAGATTCCAGAGCATTAGACAGATGGGGGAAGAAAGTAAATACAGCTGCAACTTTAGCAATGTGGGCCTTAAATTGCCACTTTCACATGCTAAAATATCAACAATATTTGATGTCTCAGTTTAAACAAAAAATGCTTCCAAACTTAGATCCTCCTGATTATAAAGAAATGCAGTATTTATTGCATGCAGCTGAACAAGTGGGAAAAATACTTTGCAATGTGGTTTTGATTCATTAGAGGCCTCCTGTAGAGCAGCAGTTACAGGATCTGTCATTAGAAGACATGCTTGGTTAAAAGAACAGATATTACCAGATATGTTAAAGCAAAATTATTGGATGCACCTTTGCAGCAGGATTTTTTATTTGGAGTTAAGGCAAAAGAGGTATTAAAGAAAATGGAGGATAAGGCAAAATCTATGCAAACTGTGAAGGATTTGTTACAGGTTTGGCCTCCTCGATTTAGCAGAAATTGGCCAACAAGAAATTGGTTCTTTCCAGTTGCAGACAGACCTCAAAGGGGCAGATACAGACGTCCAAGAGGTAGAGGTCAAACACAAGGTCCTTACAGGCCTTGAGAATGGGGTGCATCAACCCAGAAAGAAGGGGAAGACAGGCCTGAACCTTACAAAAAACAGCCCCAATGACTTCCCACTACAGCTGCCAAACGGTTCTCTCTTGGCAACCCCCCTGGGAGGAAAACTGGCACTTTTCTGTCACAATTGGCATATGATCACCAAAGACAAATGGGTTCTCAACATTATATCTCAAGGTTACAGGTTCCACTTTCACAGTCTGCCAAGGTTAAAAGGAATGCAGAATCTGCCACCAAATCAATGGGCAGAGGCTCAGACAAATTACAGCACTCATGGTCATGAGAGCTATTCAAAAGGTACCAACACCGGAGCAAGGGCAAGGATTTTACTCAAGACTTTCTGGTTCCCAGAAAGGACAAAGGCTGGAGGCCCATTCTGGATCTTTCTTCTCTAAACACTTAACTGGATGTTCCAAAATTCAAAATGTTGACACTACAGCAGCTTCTTCCCATGCGTGGCAAAGCTTTGCTCTTAACTTTGGATCTCAAGGAGGCGTACCTGCATGTCCCTCATCAGGCAAAACTGCAGAAGATACCTCAGATTCATAGCTGGTTCAATGCACTACCAATTCTCTGCACTGCCCTTTGGCTTGTCTACTATGCCCAGGGTCTTCACAAAGTGCCTGGCACCAGTAATTGCATTTTGCAGACTGGAATTCAAATTTATCTGTACCTGGACGACTGCCTGATTCAAGCAGCGAGCAAGGACATTCTTCTAAAACATCTGGCGTTGGTAAAAAAGTTATTTTCGTTTACTGTGTACCCTAGGCAACTTAAGTACAAACTGGTGCCCTCACAAGAGATGATAATCCTGGGTGCCAGCTTGAATACAGTGGCCCAGAGGGCTTAACTCACACCAGACAAGCAAGGACAACTGACTCAATATTTTCAGTTGATGGCAACAAAAACCCAACTCCCTGCAAGAAAAATTCTGCAGGCCTTGGGTTACATGGCATCTTGCATACTACTAATTCCATATGCCAGACTGCATATGAGGAAACTACAATGGTACCTAAAGAGTGCCTGGTCTCAACACTGTCAAAGTTTGGAAACAGTAATACCACTAATTTCTTGCCTTCAACAGGAGTTTTGATGGTGGGCTCTAGCACCTCATCTCAACAAGGGACGGCCTTTCACTCAACCCATAGCCAGGCAAACACTGACAACAGATGCATCGGATTACGCCTGTGGAGCACACATGGCAGGAAAATGTTTTCAGGGCAAGTGGTCCACAGAACAAAGGCATCTTCACATCAATCAAAAAGATGCTAGCTGTATAAAATGCCCTTGTAGCTTTCAAGGACCTTCTGCATCCAGGGCAACTACTACTAAAGACTGACAACACCACAGTTATGTTTTACGTAAACAAGCAAGGGGGCACTCATTCTTATCCCCTCTGCAGATAAGCCATGACCTTGTGGAACACTGCTCTAACCTATCAAGTTCATCTGCAAGCACAATTCCTGCCAGGAGAGACAAACACACTGGCAGACTTAAGAAACATCATGGATCCGCACGAGTGGAAATTACATCCACAAATATTCAAAATGATGAGACAAAAATGGTGGAGCCCTGACATCTGTTTGCATCCCCAATGAACTGCCAGCTACAGAAATTCTGCACAAGACTTACCCACAAGCATGGAAAGTGAATGCCCTCTCATTCAGCTGGAAAAACCTACAAGTATATGCTTTCCCACCACTACCTCTCCTTCCAAAGGTACTCCTAAAAGCCAGGCAAGAAAAGCCAAGGATGATCCTGACTGCCCCAGACTGACCACGCCAGCACTGGTACCCGATCTTAAAGAACTTGGCACAAGGTCCACCCTGGATTTTACCACAAATTCCACATCATCTGACTTGGCACAACAATCGGATACTTCACAACCAGTTAAAGACTTTAAACCTGGTTGCATGGCAGATTCCTTAGTCAAGCAAGCAATGCCTCTTTCCAAAGCTGTTATGGATGTATTTCTGGAGGCCAGAGGGCCTAGCACCAGGAAAGCCTATTCAGATAAATGGAAGAGATTCTGTGCTTGTAACCAGGCTTGCAGCCTTTACCTTCTTGTCCCATATATTCCTCTGATACTACAATATTTAACTGAGATGCTGGACAAAGGTCTCTCCTTTCCATCCAAGATCCACACCTCTGCCATCTCTGCTCATTACAACACGGACCCACCTATTTTTTCTAATCCTTTGCTAAAACAGTACCTCAGAGGGGCTAAAAACATAAGACCGCCCCGTAGAGCACAACTCCAACTTGGGACCTCAACTTCGTGTTGGAAAATAACTTCACCTCCTTTTGAGCCAGCTAACTCAGCAGACTTAAAATATGTCTCTTGGAAAACTGCTCTGCCCCTGGCAATAACCTCAGCATGAAAGTTTCAGAATTACAGGCACTAATGGCAGTGGAACCTTTCATCATTTTCCACCAAGACAGGGCATCTTTTAAGAAACACTACTTTATGCCAAAGGTGGTATCAAGTGTGGCTCTAAACCAAACTATTCACTTGCCAACTTTTTATCCAAACCCACAGAATAAAGGGGAGAGACTTCTGCATTTTTTTGGACATACACAGGCAGTTGCGCTTCTACTTGGACAAAACCAAAGCTTTCAGGAAAACTGAGCAATTGTAGCATATGCTGCAGGAGCACAGGGAAAAGCCATTTCAAAACGGACCATTTCAAAATGGATAGGACACTTTATACGTTTCTGCTATACACACCATGGGGAAACTGTATCCAACAGCATTGGGTGTCACTCCCCCAGGCCAACAGCCACTTCAGCTGCCTACCTCAGAGGAGTACCTACCTAAGAGATTTTGGAAGCAACAACTTGGAGTTATGTACATACCTTTACCAAGCATCACCATCTGCCTCTATACTCTAAATCCAGAGCTGGCTTTGCCACTGCAGTGCTACAGGGCTTTATAGCTACCCCTAATGCCTTATAGAACCAGCCACCCTACCTCAGCTTTGGGATTCTACCCAAGTGTAATGACTGCAGCAGTGTAACCTGATGAACATAGTATAGTTTTGTACCTACCATAAATGTAGATGTTGGTGTATACACTGCTGCAGTCCAGGTTACCCTCCCTCCTTCCCCTCTTACTTGCTGGTACGTACACTACCTATGGGGAATATTGGTTGATAACAAAGTTTTTGATTGCTTTTCATATGTATGTTTTATTAGCAATTTGCATTGCCTACCTTTTTGGGGGCACCTGACATCTGGGGCAAGAAACTGAAGATAATGGCATCTGCTGCATCTTGTATACCCCTGTCGCACTGGCGTCAGGGAAGAAGTGATAGCTTCCGACGCCGGACCGAGACTTTGGAACTCGGGCCGACTGCGGGACCTCCTGATGGCAGGATAACCCAAGTGTAATGACTGCAGCAGTGTATACACTCTAACATCTACATTTATGGTAGGTACAAAACTGTACTTTCTAGTGTTGCAGGCCCTGAAAGACATCCTCCCCAGCAGTGTTATCTGTACAGACTGAGAATGTTGGTGGTTTGGTACATCCAACAAATTGGGAGGAACTCCCTCTTATCCCCTGTCTTTGAAGCCATGAGAGTTTGGCAGTAGTAACATGTATCTTGTGGTCATCAAATATACAGGAGGACAAGTTGAGCAGTTATCTGTCTCATGAGTGGTCCCGCAGTCTAGCGATGACTAAGCTGATTTTTCATCACTGGGACCAACCTTGCTGCAATATGTTTACTTTGCATCTAAACAAATGCAGCAGTTACTTTGCTTTGATACCTTAGTAGGGACCATCAATGGATGCTGTGGCCTCTACTAGTACTTTCGGACCAGAAATCCGTAAAGTTAACTGTTTCTTCAGCTCTAACCTTTACCAGAGTTGCCAGGTTACCAGCCTCTGTGGTTAAGATCAAATCAGCATTTCAAAAACAGTCCACTAAAATCTTCCTTAGTAAATGGAAGAGATTTTCTGTTTTTTCTGTGTGAAAAGGCTTGGATCCCTTCTTTAATCCCACGTCTTTTGGAGATCTCAAATTTCCACCAAGGGTTAAATGACTATTCTAACTTCCTTTAGAGTCTCAAAGGCTTAAATTTGAAGAACGTCTTTCATGACCAGTTATCAGAGATAGAGTACCTCCCTGGGATATTATCACGCAACAGGTATTGACTGAGCTACCCTGTGAACTGGCAGCATCCGTTGACAAGTTCTTCTCTTGGAAGAGTGTGTGTCTGTCGTGTGTGTCCAATTCAAAACCAAGTTTGTTGCCTTCTTAAAACCTAAATTAAACAAAGCAGTTGAGGGATGTTCTTCATGTTTCACTGTTGCATCTGGCAGGTTGCCTTCAGTCGGCCTGAATATCAAAGTCTTGGGTCCTGCGTCGGTTGCTGTCTCCTCTTCCATGCTGTCAGGGGTATAAAACATGCAGCAGATGCCATTTTCTTCTGTCTTTCTTACTGCGTGATACCCGAAGCAGTTCGCAAGTGCCGGTTAGCTGACTCCTGATTTTTTTCGCATTCGAATTTCAGAACTGAAGTCTTCAATTAAAGCCAAGTACCCCGTTGGGGAAACTTTTTCTTGCTCCTTACTGATGTCAGTAAAAGTTAATATAAAAGTTAATAATATTACTTGGAGGCAAATGTCTCAAGGATGATCATTTGTACTGTGTTCCCTGCCTAGGTCCAGATCATAACGTGCCTTGCTGTCTGTTTTGTGCTAGATTTAACCAACACACTAAGTGTCTATCTTTGCTCCAAAATATTTTGGAGACTGATTTTAATTACCCTGAAATGTCGTCTGATAGCAATCAGACTACTAGAGTTCACAAAAAAATGCAAAGTAAAGGACAGACTGTCTAGGTCCAAAACAGACTAAGCTTCTCCTAAGCTGTTCGCTGGTACTCAAGTTAGGCACTTTTGCAGCCCCTGATACCCGCTACTTTTGAGTCGCAGGCCCCTACCAAGACCCATGTGGCGTCTGGCATGCTGCAAGATTCTGAGAGTATTGTCCCCGGGATGTCTCTCCCTCTGGTGGGTCCAGAGCTGCTGAGCAGGCACCAAATTCTAAGGGTCTTTTCAGGCCTCAACACTTTTATATATAAAACCGGTTGCCAGCTTAAAACAGACAAAAGCAACTTATAAGGCTAAAAAAACGACGCGTGAGCTATGTGCTCAGGCCTCTGCCTAAAAAAAATATTCGAATCAAAGACTTAATTACCTTGATCAGGGGTTCCCACCCCCCCGATAACAGGCCTAGGCAAGACACGGATTATGAATCTTCAGATCAGGTTTCTATTTCTTCAGATTCCTCTTCTGATCAGGAATTTTCTATACCACCCTGAGGATTCAGATGCAGAGGAATGCATCCCATCTGCATCTCCTCCTGAAGATATTCTTTTGGAGAAACCTTGCATACTTTAAGGGAACATTTTCATTGGGAGAGTCAGGATTTCTCAATCAGAAAAAAGGCTTTGGGATTTCATTCTTCCTCCGTATAGACCTTTGGCTCTACCTCCTGTATTAAACATTTTTTTCAGAATCAAGCATGGCTCCTGATTCCCTACCTTCCTCCTAGTAAGCCAGACAGATATTACAGGGTTCCTGACTCGCACAAATATTTATTCATAAATCCTGCTGCTGACCCACTATCTCAGGGTCCCAAAGGTGTAAAGGCCTCAACAGTTAAGAATCCTACCCCCCTCTGATGGTTTCCAGGGCACTGGATAGATGGGGGAAAGAAGGTTTGTACGTCTGCAACCTTGGCAATTTGGGCTTTAAGCTGCCAGTTTCATATGCTTAAATATCAACAGCATGTTATGGAATTATTGAAATAGAAAATGATTTTCTGAATGTGTGGAAAATAAAAAATTGCAGGAATTTTTGCATGCAGCAGAACAGGTTGGGAAGCGTACTTTGCAATGTGGTTTTCATTGGATGCCTCTTGCAGGGCCACAGTTACTGGATCTGTGATTGATTAAAAGGCATGCCTGGCTCGAGGAGCAAAAATCTGACTGATCATGTTGAAGCTAAATTGTTGGATGCACCTTTTACAGCATGATACTCTGGTAAGGCAGAAGAGGTTTTAAAGAAAATGGAAAACCAAGCTAAATATATGCAAACTGTAAAAATTACTTACAAGTGCAGCGACCCAGATTCAGTAGACACTGGCCTACAAAAAATTGGTCCTTTCCTGTGTCCGACAGAACCTCACTGGGCAAGTCCAGACACTCAAAAGGCTCTAGATGACAATCACAGGGTTCTTACAGGTCAAAGCAATGGGGTGCCTCTACCTCCAAATCTGGAGGAAATTAAGCACAATCCTACAGTAAACTGTCTCTGTGACTTCCCTCTGCCATCACCAAGCACTTACCTTTTGGCAGCCCGCTTAGAGGGAAAATTAGCACTCCATGCTCAAAATGTAGTTAATAACCCAGGACAAGTGGGTATTAAACATAGTATCCCAGGGATACAGATATAATTTCCATACCTTACCAATTCCAAACGGTTGGCCAGATCTGCCACAAAATCGGTGGGCAGAGGCAGAGAAACAAGTTACGTCCCTCATGGATATGGGGGCTATTCAAACATAACAGGAAAAAGGACAAGGGTTTCATTCAAGACTGTTCCTTGTACCCAGGAAAGACTCTGCTTGGTGCCCAATACTGGATTTATCGATTTTTGAAGACCACCTTGGACGTACCAAAATTCAAAATGTTGACTTTGTAACCGCTTCTGCCCATGCTGGGCAAGAATGCTTGGTTAGTGACTCTACTTGAGGCATACCTGCATATCCCAATAAGGGAATTGTGCAGAAGATACCTCCATTTCAAGGCTGGTTTTATGCACCATCAATTCTCTGCACTGCCCTTTGCTTATCTACTGCACTCAGGGTCTTTACAAAGTGCCTGGCACCAGTAATTGCATTTTGCAGACAAAGAAGCATACAAATATATCCTTACTTGGAAGACTGTCTCATTCAAGCAGAAAACAAGGACATTCTTCAACATCTGGAGTTTGTAAAAACCCTTCTAACATGCGTAGGGTACACAGTAAATGAAAAGAAATCACAACTGGTACCCTCTCAGATTATTACATTCCTGGGTGCAAGCTTGAATCCAACTGCCCAGATGGCTTACCTTACGCCAGACAAGCAAAGGCAACTGACTTTACTTCAAACAGATGGCAACGAAAACCCTGTTATCTGCAAGACAAATTCTACAGGCTTTGGGGTTCATGGCATCCTGCATTCTACTAATTCCATGTGCAAGACTGCATATGAGGAAGCTACAGTGGTATCTAAAACGTTTATGGAGTCAACCTTGTCAGTCTGGAAACGATGATTCCTTTCATTCCCTGCCTACAACAGGAGTTTTTTTGGTGGGCAGAGACTTGTCACCAGAACATGGGAAGGTCTTTAACTGTACCTCCTGCCACCCAAGCCCTAACTACAGACTCATCAAACTATGCTTGGGGGCCCACCTGGCAGGGAGATTCATTCAGGGCATATGAAGCCCAAAACAAATGCATCTGCATATCAACCAGAAATATGTTAGCAGTTCAGATAGCCCTGACAGCCTTCAAGGACTTAATTCATCCAGGACAACTACTGATGAAGACTGACAACACCACTGTTGTGGTACATAAACAAGCAGGGGGGTACAAATTCCTACCCCCTTTGCAGACTAGCCATGGCATTGTGGGACACAGCCTTGACTTACCAAGTACATCTTCAAGCTCCATTCCTGTCAGGAAAACAAAATACTCTGGCAGATGACCTAAGCAGAAATCTTGGGGACCTTCACGAGTGGAAACTGGATCCACAAGTCTTCAGCATGATGAGAGTCCAGACATAGATCTATTTGCCTCTTCCGCAAAATTATCAACTGGACAAATTCTGCACAAGGACTTCTCAGACAAGCATGGTAAGTTGATGCTCTGTCAGTCTACACCTTTCCTCCTCTGCCTCTTCTTCCCAAGGTCTTACTAAAGGTCAGACAGGAAAAAAACAAAAATGTTCCTAATTGCCCCCTACTGGCCTCGCCAGCACTGGTACCCAATTCTAAGGAATATGTCTTGACTCTCTCCTTGGTACTTGCCTCAGATACCTCATCTACTGTCTCAGCAGAGCAATCAAATTCTGCACAATCTGCTCCAAGCTCTGAACCTGGCAGCATGTTTGATCATGTAATTATTCAAACACCTCAGTAAATCTGTGATGGATGTCATTTTGGAAGCCAGAAGGCCTAGTACTAGAAAATCTTATGCTGATAAATGGAAGAGATTCTGTGCTTGGAATCGAGCACAAGGAAAGGACATGGCAAAGCCAAATAGTCCTCAGATTTTACAATACTTGACTGAGATGCTTGACAAGGGCCCATCTTTTTCATCAATAAAAATCCATGCCTCTGCCATCTCTGCTCATTACAATATGGAGCCTCCTGTCTTTTCTCATCCTCTGCTAAAACAGTATATTAGAGGGGCCAAAAATGTAAAGCCTCCCATAAGATCACCAGCTCCTGCATGGGACCTCAATTTTGTGTTGGAAAAGCTCACCCTGCCTCCATTTGAACCAGCAGCTACTGCGGATATAAAGTTTTTATCTTGGAAAACCGCTTTCCTTCTGGCAATCGCTTCAGCAAGAAGGGTTTCAGAACTACAGGCCCTCATGGCTGTGGAGCCTTTTATTACATTTTACCCAGACAGGGTGTCCCTCTGGACCAATCCGTCCTTTTATTCCTAAAGTGGTTCCCATTGTGGCTCTTAATCAAACCATTTACCTGCTAACTTTTTACCCAAATCTGCAGAACGAGGAGCATATTCTGCATTCCTTGGACGTACACAGACTACTAAGATTTTACTTAAACAGGACCAAATCTTGAAGTCTGAGCAGCTACTGGTGGCATTCGCTGCAGGATCAGAGGGTAAGGCTATTTCAAAGCAGACAGTTTCAAAGTGGATAAGCCACTGCATTCGTTTCTGCTACTTGCATCATGGTAAACCGGTGCCAAAGGGAATCTGGTCACATTCCACCAGGGCTGCATCTACCTCAGCAGCTTTTCTCGGAGGGGTGCTAATAAAGACGTTCCAGAAGCTGCTACTTGGAGCTCTGTTCATACTTTTACAAAGCATTATCATTTCTCTCTAAGTCCAGGGCAGGCTTTGCCACTGCAGTTTTGCAGGGCCTTATAGCTGCTCCTAATGCTGTTTAGTTCCAGCCTGCCATCCATAGCTTTGGGATTCTACCCAAATGTAATGGCTGCAACAGTGAAACACTAACATAGTACAGTTGTGTACACTTTATCATAAATGTAGATATTGGAGGGTATTCACTGTTGCAGTCCGGGTTACCCACCTGCCATCCCCCTTTTTTCTAGAACTTCTTTCCTTTGCTATATTCTACCACCTTTGTGGTGTATTTGATTTTAGATTAAAATAATGTTTACAATTGCATATGTGGATGGGTAGATGGGGATGGGTAGATGGGTAGATGTGGGTTTCCCATTTGGGGGACACCTGACATCTGGGGCAAGAAAAACCTGAAGAAAATGGTAAACAAAACCAAGAAAAACCAACAACTAAACTGTAAAATAAAATGCTACCAGGCGGAAACAAGCTGGTAAAAACGGCACGGACTGTTTATTGTAGTAAGCGCTTTCGGCTGCAATAATACACAGCCTTCATCAGACTAAGTACAAGACCATGACATCACACAATACTTAAAATAAAATTGATCCTCAATTAACTCATAAATTACTTGGCCATTTACCTAATCAAAATCCGATTAGTTAAACCTGTACAACAAAAATATTAAATGTACGTATTTTGATATATAAAAAGCAGTTTATAAATAGTACTGATAAATAGCAGTTATAAAATCCATTGGTTAAAAAAAAAAAAATATATATATATATATATATATATATATATATATATATATATATAGATATATATATATATATATATATATATATATATATATATATATATATATATATATATATATAATTTAGATTTATTTATATATAGATTTGTATACTACCAA
Source organism: Protopterus annectens (assembly GCF_019279795.1). Classification (NCBI taxonomy): domain Eukaryota; kingdom Metazoa; phylum Chordata; order Ceratodontiformes; family Protopteridae; genus Protopterus; species Protopterus annectens. Next base: position 684,267,649 of record NC_056734.1, on the reverse strand, counting down.
AAAAACTGCGCTACAAATAAGAATAAAAATAAAAGAACTTGTCACAAACCATCAAATTAGCAATAAAAAAATATTAAGGATCAATTTTATTTAAGTATTGTGTGATGTCATGGTTTTGTACTTTGTCTGATGAAGGCTGTGTATTGCAGCCGAAAGCGCTGAAGAAAATGGTGTCTGCTGCATGTTTCATACCCCCTGACGACCTGACGTTATGGAAGAGAAGACTGCAACCGACACGGGATCTAAGGCTTTGATATTCAGGCCGACTGAGGGCAACCTGCCAGCAGATTACCCAAATGTAATGACTGCAACAGTGAATACACTCAACATTTACATTTGTTAAGTGTACACAACTGTACTTTCTCTTTCTGGATGTCTAGCAGATGGAATCCCCCCCCCAACAAGGCTTGTTCCACAAGAGCAATTACCTCGTCGGCTGCCTTTTCTAGTAGACTACCTATTGATATTTGTGCTGCAGCGACTTGGTCAACAGCTCACTTGTTTCACTACAAAATCATTCATGTTAAGTTGTCTCTCACTACAAAATCACATTCATGTTAAGTTGTCTATTTCGCCTTCATTCTTGCTGGATGGGTTCGGAGCCGATCCTCTGCTCAGACTCTGCCAATACTAAAGCTCGAGAGCTAATTCCACCGGCTCAAGGCTCCCTTATATCCTACAATGCTAGGCGGTAACTACTCCGATCTCGTTTGCCGCTTAGCTGACAAGGTGCTTTTCTACCGGCTCTGGCAGGTTTGTAAAAAATTATTCTATTTTCACAATCTTTAGACCCCTATTACTTTCTCAGTATAACTTTTAGTTTTAATTATCTTTTTCCTTGAATCGATTCACCTCTTTTGCCCATAATTTTATTCCCCTTTAACTTTAGGCCTTAGGCCCTTTCCCCTCCTTCTCCTAGTCCTTTAGTGTGACTGGAATTTAATATTTTTTAAAGGTGTGTGTGTGTGTCTGTGTGTGTGTCTGTGTGTGTGTCTGTGTGTGTGTCTGTGTGTGTGTCTGTGTGTGTGTCTGTGTGTGTGTCTGTGTGTGTGTCTGTGTGTGTCTGTGTGTGTGTGTCTGTGTGTGTGTGTGTGTGTGTGTGTCTGTGTGTGTGTCTGTGTGTGTGTCTGTGTGTGTGTGTGTGTCTGTGTGTCTGTGTGTCTGTGTCTGTCTGTCTGTCTGTGTCTGTCTGTCTGTGTCTGTCTGTCTGTGTCTGTCTGTCTGTGTCTGTCTGTGTCTGTCTGTCTGTGTCTGTCTGTCTGTCTCTGTGTCTGTCTGTGTCTGTCTGTCTGTGTCTGTCTGTCTGTGTCTGTCTGTCTGTGTCTGTCTGTCTGTGTCTGTCTGTCTGTCTGTCTGTCTGTCTGTCTGTCTGTGTCTGTCTGTCTGTGTCTGTCTGTGTCTGTCTGTCTGTGTCTGTGTGTGTCTGATCACTTGGGCCTTTACTATGTCTAAAGACTCCAAGATTTCAGGCTTCAAGAAGTGTGACTCGTGCTGTCAGAAAATGTCTGACAGATGGTCACACTTGTGTGTATTGCCTGGGACCTTTGCACCTGCAGGACTCGTGTGCTGTGTGCCATGGTTTCAGCCCTACAGTCCTGCAGGAACGCAAAAATTGATTTTGCGTGGCTTATTAAAGCCTGAAGGCCCCCCGACTCAGTCTGTGTCGGGGAAGCCTAAGACTTCCAGACAGTCGGCTCCGGCTTCAGAGCCATCCTCTGGAAGCATCAAAACTGCTTCGACATCGGCTCAGGCTGGAGCCGATGTTTCCAAGCCTCATACTATTACCTCTGCTCCAGCCGGAGCCGAGGCTGATAAGACTCAGTTGGCTCCAATACTCTTATCGGAGCAACCTTCGAGAAAGAGATCTAGGTCTCCCACCATCGGCTCAGTTCACTCGGCACCAGGATCCCCTCTTCTTTCGGAGTGGAGCCATAGATCGCATTCCTCACTGTCTCAGGCTATCTGACCACGATTTGCAAAGGGTAGTGAGTAGACTTCTCAAGTCCGAGTCGCTGGCCCAAATGCTTCATAGCCAGACTCATCAGTCAGCTGCTATTTCTGTCCCTCTATGTATTCCTCCTCCGACTCCTTTGAGCTTGGAGCCGGGGCTCATTGGAGCCATGACTGTCGGCGCGTCGGATCCGATACCTTCCCTTTCGGCTCCGTAGTCTGCTCCGATCTCCTCTTTGGAGGTATCTCTGCACCGAGCTTCCCTCGTCTGCTCCGAGGGGGCAAGTGGCATCGGACCCTTGTCCGACCCCACTCTCCCTCTCTGTGCTTCGGCGCTGGTGAGTTCGGCTCCAATATTGGCCTCGGAGCCGTCCCTGTCTTTGCAGGGGGGGTCCTGGTCTCTTTGCAGCGGGGACCTCCGGCCTTGCCCGATAGGGGTGCATTCGAGGTCATGCGGAGCGTGCTAGAACCAGTGTCTGCCCCACAGTCGGCTCAGTCAGCCCCTCCATAATCAGTGCCTGCGGTGATTTCTACCCACCCCTTGCTTCAGACCGCAGAGAGCCAACTCCTCAAGTTTCCCCATTGGGAATTTCCTCTTCCGAGGCCTCTCCTGACCCGGTAGGAGAACCCCCTAGGAAGAGGCAGTGCAAGAGGAAGCACATTGACTCCCCTGAGTCTTATCACCTCTGACACTGACTTAGAGGAATCTGAAGGTTCCCCTTGATCCCCCTCTGAGGATGTCTCCTTTGCTGACATCCTTGAGATCCTGAAACGGAGGGGGAACTGGCCAGCCCTTAACCCTTCAGAGGATGAGTCGGTGTACTTGAGGCGATCGGCTCTCGACCTTCTACCTCCTGGGTGTCCCCTCCCTTTGACTCCCTTATGGAAGTGTTGGCAAGGAAGGCCTGGACTGCTCCTGATTCAGTGGAACCCACCCCGAGGAGACGGTCTAAGTTTATTACTGAGCCTAGAGATAAAGATTTTTTATCTAAACGTGTCCCCGTCGATGCCATGGTGGTGGCCGCGGCCGCTAAGGAGTTAGCCGATCCTTCGGTACCTGTCCATCCTCCTAACAAGGAATCTAGGACCATGGACAGGTATGGTAAGCGGATGTTCTCATCAGCGACCTTTTCAATGCGGTCGCTGAACTACTTATGTCACTTCACTCGTCTCTTGAGAGATTTACTCAAGGATATGAGTGAAGAGGTAAAGGATCCAACAGGTGAGGGGTTCCAAGACAGGATGAACTCCCAGTTGGCAACCCTGAACTCCATGGTTAACTCCTCCATGCGGCTTATCTCATATGCTGCAGATGGGGCGAGTAGAGCTGCAGGCACAGGCGTTGCCTTACATCACGCCTGGATGCGGCTGTGCAACTTTGCGGACCCTTTCAAGGCGTCCTTCACCAGTTCCCCCTTTGATGGATCATCCTTGTTTGGTCCTCTGGTGAAGGATACATTGACTAGGTGCGAGGTGGAAGGTAAGACTCTCTGCCGTGGGACTCTGTTTTTCTACCCCTTCTAGGCCTTATCCCAAAGGTCAGAGGGGAGGAAAAATGTGGTTCTACAAACAAACCCAGGGAGTCTCATCTGACGCACAAGGTAGATTCACCTCTAGAGGCAGAGGGGGGAATAACAATAGACGCCGCCCTATAGGCAGAGGAGGTCCGCAAAACCAGGGTAGCAGAGAAACTTTCTCTAAACCCTTTCAGCATCCCTGAGGAGCTGCCCGGCTGTCCACCTTTGGAGGCAGTCGGGGGAAGATTATCCCTGTACCCAAAAGCCTGGCTTTCTCTTACACAAGACAAATGGGTACAGTCTATCATATCCGAGGGTTACAGAATTCCCTTTATTCACATTCCATCCCAACCCAAAGGATCCCTTCCAGACGTTCCACCCAGTCTAAGGGAACAAGCAGCACTAGAAATTTCAAAGCTGCTATCAGAGCTATCCAATCAGTCCCAGCAGACCAACAAGGATCCGGAATCTACTCCAAATTCTTTTTGGTACCAAAAAAAAACAGGGAACTGGAGACCCATACTGGATCTCAGCAACTTAAACAAGTATGCCAGAAAAACAAAATTCCGGATGGTCACGCTACAGTCCATTCTATCCTTCTTGGGTCAGGACAATTGGATGTGCTCGATAGATCTTCAAGACGCGTACTACCATATCAAGATTAACAGACTCTCCAGGAGATTTCTCCACCTCAGGCTTGGGAGCCAGTCACTACCAGTTCAGAGCCCTGCCCTTTGGTCTCACTACAGCCCCCCGAGTGTTTACCAAATGCATGGCAGTGGTTGTGGCTCACTTGAGATGTCAAGGATTCCAGGTGTTTCCATATTTAGACTACTGGCTCCGTACTGCCACCACCAGACATCAACTGCTTCTATCCAGAGACTTCACTATCCAAACTTGCCAAGCTCTAGGTATTTCAGTAAATTTCGAAAAATCTGCCTTGTCAATCTATTACCTTTATAGGCGCCACATTAGACTCCCTCAATCTTTCAGCCAGACTTAGAGCAGAGAGTGTCAGACATCCGCAAACAAGTTTACCTTCTCTTACAATGCAACAAAGTCAAAGCCAGACTAGTTTTGAAGGTATTGGGACTCATGGCAGCAGCTATCCCCTTCTCCCCTTGGCTCGCTTCCACATGAGGATCCTCCAATGGATGCTGTTTACTCAATGGTCCTTCCAACAGCTCCCGATGTCCCACACTATATTGATAACTCAATCATGCAAGAATCAACTGTCTTGGTGGATCACATCACCTCAGCTTCTCCAAGGAAGACCCTTCACTCACCCCCCCCCCCCAGTCGCCACTTTGACAACAGACGCCTCCCTGATCGGGTGGGGGGGACATGATCAGGGCAGGACAGTCCAGGGCATGTGGCGACCTTTCGAGTGCCACTTGCACATAAATGTCTTAGAGATGAGAGCAGTGCTTTTAGCGTTGCAAGCCCTTCACGACTCTCTTCCCACAGGGACTGTTGCAATTCAGACGGACAACATGTCCGTAGTGTGGTACATCAACAAACAAGGTGGAACCAGATCATACCCCTTACGTCGAGAGGCACTCAGACTTTGGCAATGGGCGATCTCTTCTCAGCGTTTTCTGGTAGCAACGCACATTCCTGCGAAGTCCAACGTGATTGCAGACAAGTTGAGCAGGGCAATTCTCATGCCCCACGAGTGGTCGCTGAAGAAATCCGTACTGGAAGAAGTGTTCCAACGATGGGGCCAGCCTTGCTGCGATCTTTTTGCTACTCCCCAAAACAGCCAGTGTCATGACTTCTTCACTCTCTTCCCATTACCAGGCCATCCCACCAGAGATGCTCTAGTCCATGATTGGCCCCGGGGACTTCTGTATGCCTTTTCCACTGATAATTCATAAAGCCATCGCCTTGAGTGTGACAATGATCCTCATTGCCCCTTACTGGTCTCGACAGATGTGGTTTCCGTTCCTTCATAGTTACCTTTTGGAGCAGCCTTGGCATCTGGACCCAGTGCCAGATCTGTTGACCCACCAATCGGGCCAGCTGCACCAATCTCTTCATTCTGTCAACCTCACAGCGTGGTTTCTCCGATTCTGACCTTAGCCAGGCTTCCCTTAATATCTCGCTCGGTCCGAGATATCTTGATAGCCTCTCATAAATCTTCTACCCGGAAGATTTATAATAGCAAATGAAAACGTTTCTCCTTTTGGGCAACATCAAAAAATATAGATCCCTTCACTGCACCTATCCAGTCTATTCCAGACTTTCTAGCAGAACTCTTTCATTTAGGCTCTTCATCTACCATTAGAGTTCAGTTGGCTGCTATATCTAATTATCATGTAGGTGTCTGAGTCTAGCATCATGGCTCACGAGCTCTGCAAGGGCGTTTTTCTTCTCAAACCTCCGATCAAAGATCCCCCGCCTGAATGGGACTTAAACTTGGTTCTGGCATCCTTAATCCTTCCCCCTTTCGAACCAGCGACTTCATGTTCTCTGAAGTTGCTTTCATGGAAAACACTTTTTCTAGTAGCCATAACTTCAGCGAGAAGGGTATCTGAACTCCATGCTCTGTGCAGTCACCCTCCTTACTTAGTGTTTCGCAAAGATAGGGTATCCCTCCTACTAATCCATCCTTTTTTACCTAAGGTTTCCTCTCAAACAAACCTAAACCAAACTATTGATTTCCCCGTCTTTTTCCCTAACTATTCCAACAGGTCGGAACAAAAGCTACATTTTCTGGATGTTCACCGCCAACTTAGATATTATTTAGACAGGACTAAACAATTCAGGAAATCTGATCAGCTTTTTCTATCCTATGCGGAAGGGAAATTGGGCCTTCCAGTTACTAAAGTTTCCCTTTCCAGATGGCTCACCTCTACAATTACCTTCATCTATGAGATCAGACATCAAAAACTACCTTCAAGACCTAGAGCTCATTCAACTAGGGCATTAGCTACATCCGTAGCTTTTCAGGACAGGCTGCCAATAGATTCCATTTGTGCAGCAGCCACTTGGGCTTCTCCTCATACCTTCATTTCACATTACAAATTGGACATGGTCTCCAGAAACCGTGCCAACTTTGGTTCCACTGTTCTCAAGAGTCTGTTCCGATAGGCCACCCAGGATAAGTGCTAGGGACGCGGTCCCATCCAGTAAGAATGAAGGCGAGATAGACAACTTAACATTAAGAAGTTATGTACCTACCATAACGTTCCATGTTAGTTGTCTTCTCGCCTTCTTTCTTGCGTCCCACCCTCCTTCCCCCAAGCCTGGACAGACCGATAGGAATTCATTTTGTGATCTTCCTCTGGAAGAGTTTCATTCCCACACGTTCTACCACCTCTATTTCCCCTTTTGTTAGGTGTGGGATACCTTACACTCTTGGTTTTTATAGAATGGGTTACCCTTCTCCATGCAATGGAGACTAGAATTGCTTGGTCTAGCTATCAAACGAGATCTGAGTAGTTACCGCCTAGCATTGTGGGATATAGGGGAGCCTTGAGCCGGTGGAATTGGCTCTCGAGCTTTAGTATTGGCCGAGTCTGAGCCGAGGATCGGCTCCGAACCCATCCAGCAAGATAGAAGGCGAGAAGACTACTAACATGGAACGTTATGGTAGGTATATAACTTATACTTTCTCAGGAACGTCTTTCCTTGACACCACCTAGGTATAACTGCTCAGGATGGGTTTCCATGGTTAAATCTGTCAAAAATAGGCTGTAATGGGTGTGAAAGTTATGTATTTCACGATTAGATTCATGCTGTCCTTGACTATATATCTGTTGTATGTCTGGTTCAATTTCCCTCCTTCCAGATTGCCACAAATGGGCTTCTGGTGACTAGTTATCTGGCACACCCTGTTTATAAGCAGTTCTGACTGTCTTCCAGTGCTGCCTTTTTGCCTGTATACTAAAGTTGGTGTTAAAAAAATATACAGCAATTTTTTTCACTCTTACAGATTTGAAGGTACTAAAGTGGAGTGGAAGGAATTGTGGATAGGGGAGTAGTCGGAGGCCTGGAACTGAAAAAAGCTCAAGTCTTCATAGAGATTGATTCTTGACTGAATCTGATTAGACAATACATGGTTGAATGAGATGGAAACCAGACAATGTGGATTTAAGTCATTAGAATGTACTGAATTTAAGGATGTGATGGTGTTATATAGCTGTCCACAGTTTAGTGGGCAATGTTTTGGGTTGTGGCTTTGTCTGATATCCAGATTTGTGCTTGCATGATTTTTTTCATCCGCTTTGCATTCCTTGACATCACATTGGACTAGGAGATGATGAATAATCATTGCTGCCTTCATTTCTTTTCTGCTTCGAACATCTTATCTGCTTCTGGGAAATGTTTTACCTTAGCTGGTGTTGAAATTACCTTGTTTTCTAACAAGATTGTGAGATGATCTGTAATTCCATCTTATTTCTTTTGGAGAAAATAGTGACCAAAGACATGCCAGCAACTGAGACTGGCTGTTCAGACTTGTCAAGAAGAGACGCGTGTAGCCCAACTGTGTTGCAAAATGGCAGTGATGTGCTCAATGCTTTGACTGATGGGCAGTGTCTTCTAGTGATCACAGGATGGTACTAGGGAACGTGAACACGTAAAAACAATAAGGGACATTGTCTAACCCAGAGGTATAGAGGTATATCTGTTGCTTGGGCACTCTAATTTTACTTTTTTCCTGTTGTGATTAGTGTTGTAGCCTAGTGAATTGTGAACTGAGTTTCTTCCCTGCTTTCTGCCTTGTATGACAGGGAAGGGAGGGAAATATCATATGGGATGTTGGCCACTCCCCATCCCTTAATTTAGTGTTTTGAGCTTGTGGCTTGTTTGCCTTCAAAACCCTTCTTTCCAGCTTCCCTGCTAGGTCCAACAGGAGACTTCAATAGAGTAAGGAGTTTCCATCGTGGGGTCCTTTTCTGAGTTTGCTGGATAGACTGTAGGCCTTGCTGTTGCAAATAGTGGGTCATGCCTTTTTATGTAGAGGCCAGTGGGGGGAGGGGGGTGCTGATGTCCATGGCATGGCAAAATCAGATAATTTGATTTCCTGTGAAGTTTGCTGTTTTTGTCATTTAACAGAGGCAATGCATCTTCATGCAAACGGTGCATGTTGACCTGCATGCATTTTTCTGAATGTTGACCTTCCCATGTTGATTGTAGGGTTTGGAGAAACATGAGCTGTACATTGGGAGGGGACTCTGAATATAAGATGTTATGTGATCCTATCTCGCCTACATTCCGTACTGATGGGTTCGGAGCTGATCCCTCAGCTCCGACTCGGCACGCTTATGCTATAGAGCGAGGCCTCTTATTGGCTGAGCTATCTTTATCCCAGGATGCACCACCACTAATCCCCCAGATCTCGTTTGCCGCTTACAAAGCTTAGACGTGGTCTCAACTTGGCTGGGCTAAGTACTATTTATTTAGGCTTTTTCCTGTCAGAAATTTGCTTGATTTAAATCCAAAAGCTGTTTTAACAGCTATTGTTATACGAGTGTGTATTGGTAGTTTTTGTAGAGGAATTCGTGTTTTTTCCTGTCAGGGAAGGTTTCCCGTTTAAGTTAGAGGGGCCTTCCCCTGTTTCTACTACCTTGGTTTTTTGTTTGTGGGTCAAGTACCCGTTTAAGTTAGAGGGTCTTGACCCTCTCTATCTCTCTTTCTTCTGTGAATTTTTTTCGTTTTACTGTACTGGTATTCTTAAAAAAAAAAAAAAAATTAAGATAATAATATTATAAGAAGAGATATTTTATTTGCTGTGACAAACCCTTCTTTTTGACTGTAGACAACTGACTTTTTTCACTATGTCGAAAGAACACAAACCCTCCGGGTTTAAGAAATGCACGAGGTGAGGTTTTAAAATGTCCATAACGGACGACCACTCCTCGTGCGTCTCTTGGGCCAAGCACCTACAAGAATCGTGTAGCGTGTCACGCCTTTTCATCAAGAGTCCTCCAGGAGAGGAAGAACAAATTAATCCTGAAAGGGTTAATCAAGCCATCCTTCGAGGAGGCTTTATCTTCCTCTCCTTCTAAAAAGAAGAAAGCGTCTGCTCCGACCAGTCAGTCGGAACCGACTGCAAAAAAATCTAAGCGGACTTCTCCATCGGCTCCACGGACTTGGGCGAGGCAGAACGGTCTGCCTCGATGCCTCCAGCCTCGACCCTCTGGTTTCAGCGAAGACTGGGGCATCGAGGCGGGTCACCTTCATCGGCTCCACTGATATTGGAGCCGATAAGGGATACCGGCTCAAACTCTTCCCCTCGGGCGAAGTCTTTATCGGTACAGAGGGAAATTACCTTGAGATCTCCCTCGGAGCCGATAGTGGTAGAGTCCTTTCGGAGCCGGTCCCAGAGTCCTTCAGAGCCGATGGAGAAATTGGTTCGGGCCCGATCGGTATCCTCTAGATCATCCAAGATGTCTGATTCAGACATCGACAGGGTGCTCCTTAGACTCTTCCAGTCTCCGGTGTTCCAAAAGCTAGTTTCAGCTCCAGCCCATTCGGCTTCGGAGCCGATGGTCCAGTCCCCTACTGTGGTTCCTCCTCCAACAGCTTCAGCACCGTTGGAGCCGGTGCTGGTGGAACCGGTGGAGGTTTTAGGGTCGGGCCCAACCCTTGCTCCAACTCAGGCTCTGGGGTCTGAGTTCAGTACACGGACTTCTTCCTTCGGCCCTGGGGGAGAGGCTTCGGGATTGATGCATTCGGTCCCAAGTCTCCCTCTTGGTGCGTCGGCGGCGGGAGTGCCGTCCACTGTCGTGGCCACGGAGGTGGGACCCTCCCAGGATTCTGGTGGTCCCGCCTTCAGGGCTATGAGGAGTGCGTTAGCCCAATCTTCCTTGGCTACCTCCACGGTTTCCCCAGCTCCTTCACTGCATACGGAAACTGGGTCTTTGGCAGTCCCCCTGTCCTTGGACAGCGGAGCCCCCGGGCCTCAGGTTACCCCCGCTGGGGTTTCTCCCCCTCCTGGAGGTCCTTCTGAAGCCTCTTCAGAAGAACCCCCCAGGAGGAGATCGTGCAAGAGGAAGCACGTAGACTCCCCTGATGAGTCTCTTGCATCAGACACTGATCTCGATGATGCAGTGGGGTCCCCTAAGTCGTCCTCGGATGATGTCTCCTTTGCAGACATCCTGGAAGCCCTAAAACAACGAGGCAGCTGGCAGTCCAAACCTCCCTCTGCTGATGAGTCGGTGTTCCTGAAGGCCTTCGGGGCTCAGCCCTCCGCCTCCTGGGTGTCTCCGCCCTTCGATGAGCTCTTGGATTTGATCTGTCGAAGGGCGTGGGAACACCCAGACTCTGTGGAACCGGTGCCTGCTCGTCCGAATAAGTTCCTCTGCCCCTGAAAAGAGTTTCTAACTAAAGGTGTGGCTGTAGATGCTTTGGTGGTGGCATCTGCTACCCAGCAAGATGTAGCAGAGGCTTCGACGTCCGTCCATCCTCCTAATAAGGAGTCTAGGAGCATGGATCGGTATGGAAAGTGCACCTTCAGTTCAGCGGCCTTTACATTGAGGTCCTTGAACTACCTTATGCACTTCACCAGATTTCAGAGGGATCTGATTAAGGAGCTATCCGATACCCTCTTGGGTAACCTGCCTGAGGAGCTGGCCCAGATGGTTGGCTCTCAGCTGGCTACAATGTCGTCCATTTCGAACTCGTCCATGAGGCTCATTTCTTATGCGGCCGAAGGGTAAGCGAGTACAGACATTGCTCACGGAGACAAGCCTGGCTCCGCCTGTGTCATTCGCGGAGGCCTTTAAGTCTTCCTTTGCCGATGCCCCCTTTGATGGGTCCTCCCTGTTTGGACCCAAGGTAAAGGACACACTAACCCGCTGTGAACAGGAGGGTAAGACTCTGACTGCCGTGAGCACGATTTTCCACTCCCTTTTAGCCTTATCCCAAGGTTAAAAGAGGAGGGAAAATGTGGTTCCGTAGATCTCAGAAGCCTTACCCCTCTCAGCAGGAGGATTCCCCTTCCAGAGGCAGGGGAAGGGGAAATTCTTCTGGAAGACGCTGTCCCAGAGGCGGCAGAGGCCCTCGCAACACTGGAGACCGTGAGTCCTTTCGTGGCTCTTTAGCCTTTCATAGTCCCCGAGGGATTGCCCGGCTGTGCAGCTCCGGAGCCAGTCGGGGGTCGTTCTCGAAGCACCTAAAAGCCTGGGAAGGCATCACTCAGGACCGATGGGTGCTTCGAATTATCTCTTGAGGTTACTCCATCCCATTCTCTCATCCTCCCCCTCAGTCCAAAAAAATCCCGGACCCACCACCCAGTCAGCAGGATACTGCAGCCTCAGAAGTTTCAAAGCTGCTGCAAAAAGGAGTCATCCAACCGGTCCCCGCAGACCAGATCGGATTAGGGACTTAAGATTCTTTTTGGTGCCAAAAAAGACCGGGGACTTGAGGCCCATTTTGGACCTCAGCATCCTAAACCGTTCCGTCAAAGTCCAAGTTCCGAATGGTCACCCTACAAACCATTCTCCCATTGCTGGAGAAGGGTGTTTGGATGTGCTCCATAGATCTCAAGGACGCTTATTACCATATCATGGTACATCAAGCGTCCAGGAGACATCTGCGCTTCAGCCTAGGAGGCAGTCATTTTCAGTTCCGTGCGCTGCCCTTTGGTCTCACCACAGCCCCCAGGGTGTTCACCAAGTGTTTGGCAGTCGTGACTGCTCACCTGAGAAGTCTAGGATTCCAGGTGTTTCCGTATCTAGACTGGCTCCTAACTGCTACCTCCAGACATCTACTACTGCAGAGCCTTCAAGCCACTATATCACTGGGCAGTTCCCTTGGAATCACCTTCAACTGGCCAAAGTCTGTGTTGCTGCCATCTCAACGAATAAGTTTCATAGGGGTAGAGATAGACTCAAACCAAATGCGGGTCTATCTACCGACAGACAGAATACAAACCATACAGACTCAAGTTCGAGCCTTACTTCCCAGATCCAAAGCTCCAGCCAGGATGGTCCTGCAGCTATTGGGATCCATGTCCGCCATGGTTCTTCTAGTCCCCTTGGCAAGGTTGCACATGAGAATTCTCCAGTGGCTTCTTTCAGCTCAGTGGTCCTTTCAGGAACTTCCCCTCAGTCACCTCATATGGATCACGGAATCTTGCAAACGGGACCTTCGCTGGTGGCTAGTGCCCTCCAATTTGGATGAGGGACGACCCTTTGTTCTACCTCCTCCAGCGGCCACTTTGACCACGGACGCCTCCCAGGTGGGGTGGGGGGGGGGGCATTCCCTGGGCAGGTCAGTCCAAGGCAAATGGCACCCGGAAGAGACTTTACTTAATATCAACATCTTAGAAATGAGGGCAGTACTTCTGTCCCTTCAAGCCCTTCACGATTATCTCCCTCAAGGCGTAATTGCGGTTCACTCAGACAACATGTCAGTTGTCTGGTACCTGAACAAACAGGGAGGGACCAGATCCTACCCTCTTTGCAGTTAAGCCATGAGAGTTTGGGAATGGGCAGTCTCGACCAGACGCTTCCTAGTGGCTACTCACATACCGGGCAAGTCCAATGTGATAGCCGACAGATTGAGCAGAACCATCCTCTCTCCTCACGAATGGTCTCTGAATATGACAGTTGCAAGTCAGATTTTCAACAAATGGGGAGTTCCGTGTTGCGACCTCTTCGCGACTCCTCTGAATGCGAAGTGCAAAGAATTCTTCTCCCTAACCCCGGCTCCGGGGAAGAGCCCCATGCACGCACTAGTCCGTCCTTGGCCCACCGGCTTGCTTTATGCCTTCCCTCCAGTTCCTCTTCTTCCCAGGGTGATACAAAAGGCATCTCTCTTGGGGAGCAAAATGATCTTAATTGCTCCTTACTGGCCTCGTCAAGTATGGTTTCCCTAGCTTCGGAAATATGCTCTGGAAGGTCCATGGTTCCTGGATCAGATTCCAGACCTACTGGTTCATCAGTCGGGACTTTTCCACCAGTCCCTGCACACCTTAAAATTGACGGCTTGGCTCCTCCTCTTCCAACTGTAGTCAGGAGTCATACATTGGATCCAGAGGTTGTACACATTATCTTTGGCCCATAAGTCTGCTACAAAGAAACTGTATTCTAGCAAATGGAAAAGATTTGCTATTTGGGCTCAACTCCGAGGCCTGGACCCCATTTCTATTCCTGTGGCAGAAGTACTAAAATTTTTAACTTCTCTTTTCAATCAAGGCACAGTTGGCAGCAATTTCTAATTTTCACGAATCCATAGACCCACCCTTAATGAGCAACAGATTGTGTAAGACCTTCTTGAAAGGTGCTGCTCTATTAAGACCTCCGATTTCTCATCCTGCACCTCCATGGGATCTCGATATAGTGTTACGTGCCTTGACTTCTTCCCCCTTTGAACCGGTAGCTACATGTGATCTAAAGTTTCTATCATGGAAGACAGCTTTTCTGGTGGCTATTACTTCTGCCAGAAGAGTTTCAGAGCTTCAAGCTTTGTCAGTAAAATCCCCGTACTTGGTTTTTCACAAAGACAGAGTATCCCTCAGGCCTATTCCTTCCTTTGTCCCTAAAGTTTGTTCTAGTTTCTGCTTACAACAGTCGTTAGAACTTCCAGTTTTTTTCCCAAAATACTCTAACAAAGCGGAGTTCATATTCCACACACTAGATGTCCACAGGCAGTTAAGTTTTTATTTAGACAGGACCAAACAAACAAGGAAAACAGATCAGTTGTTTGTATCCTTTGCAGACAATAAATTGGGCAAAGCTGTCACAAAGGTCACTATTGCCAAATGGATCAGGGACTGTATTACTCAAGCTTATTTTTATTCTAACAAAGAGCTTACCACCCATGTTAAAGCTCATTCTACAAGGGCTATGGCTACTTCGATAGCATTTCATTCTAAGCTTGCTATTAGTGACATTTGTGCTGCGGCTACATGGTCTTCCCCGCACACCTTTATTTCCCACTACAAATTGGATGTGGCATCTAGAGGACTAGCTTCATTTGGTTCCACAGTGCTCAGGAGTGTTTTCAAATGAGCCTCCTGGGATTTAGGTGCTAGGGACGCTGTCCCATCAGTACGGAATGTAGGCGAGATAGGATCACATAACATCTTTTAGTTATGTACTCACCATAACTTTAGATGTTTGGGATCCATCTCGCCTACATTCCTAATAACCCTCCCTCCTTCCCCCTTCCTTGGAGATCAGAGGATATCAGAAGGTCCGAATCCTGTTTCATCTTGAAACATCTAAATGTTATATAAACAAGTTGTGCATGTGTGCATGAATGCGGACAAACAAGATCTGGGGGATTAGTGGTGGTGCATCCTGGGATAAAGATAGCTCAGCCAATAAGAGGCCTCGCTCTATAGCATAAGCGTGCCGAGTCGGAGCAGAGGGATCGGCTCCGAACCCATCAGTACAGAATGTAGGCGAGATGGATCCCAAACATCTAAAGTTATGGTGAGTACATAACTAAAAGATTTTGCAGTCCTTATTGTGCTTTCTTTGGAATATAAGCTGAATAGTGGCCCCCCTGTGCCTGACTTGGTTGTAAAGGAGCCCTCATCTCTTAAGAGTAAAGTAAATTACCTGGATGAATTTTGCTAAGTCAATATGAATACCACCTCTAGGTCTCCCCTGAAAAGAGGTCACTGGCCTAG